>NC_056741.1:1784259383-1784344383 GCF_019279795.1 Protopterus annectens | reverse complement strand
GGACGTAGGCACTAGCCCTGGTGAGAATTTGGAATTCCCTGTCCATTGATCCAAACTGCATTTGAAGAGGAGTAGGGAAGATCTCTGTTTAATGTGAATAGGAAGCGTCTTCTAAAGAAGGGGTTAGCTCTGTGAAATATATCTGTCTCTCCAGCATGTTTTGCTTGCATCGCTCACTAAGTTTAAATCCCTGGATCAGGTAACCCTCATGGTGTTTGTCTTGCGGATGTGTATCAGCTCCATCAGGGCTGGATTTGTGAGTGCCTTTCAGGTTAGGCATAGGTCACTCCTTAATTATAGTTGGTAGGAGACAGAGTAGAGGGATAGGGCTTTTAGTCTATCCACATTCATCATGTTATCATCCTGCATTTTCTTTGTGAGGAAACTCTGGGATCACTCCAGTTGTTGTAAGTGTCTAATAAAGTACATGCCAAATGGTGCATTGTACTCAATTATTGGTCTAATAAGGCTTGAGTACAGTGAGACTATAACTTCCTTGGATCTGGATGCCATACTTTTACTTATAAGCTGTGCCACACAGAATAACTTCTTCACTGTGAACACGTTCATAGGTGTGTACTAGGCTAATGGCCCTGGAGCCTTTAAAAGCCTAGCCCATACACGTGCCTTGGCATTGTGCCGCCCGACGTTAGTTCCCAGTGCCTCTATCAAGTTGAGCCACTGTCTGGAGTGATCCCTGGGGTGAACTTTCTATTTCCCATCCATTCATCAAGATTTCTCTTGAAAAGGGCTAGTGAGGTGCTCTGCTTGACATGTATGGGAAGTCTATTCCAGAGCATGGGCAGTCTCTGGGTTATGAAACTGTCCCTCCAGCATGTTCTGTTGATTGTGTTAATGAGTTGAGGTCTCTGGAGCATGTTGTGTGGAGGGATTTGGATTTCTTTAGATGTAGCATTTCTAACAGAGCTGGGTCAGACATGGCTTTGTAAGTCAAGCGGAGATTGCCTCTTAGTAGATGATATGAGACAGAGAATAGCTGGAGTATTTTCAGTCTGTCCATGTAAGACATGCGTTTAAGGCCTAGGATCCTCTTCATGAGGTACTTTTGTGGCCTTTCCAGCTGTTGCATGTGTCTAGTGAGGTACAGGCCAAATGAGGCATTATACTCTATGATTGGCCTAATGAGGAAAGAGTAGAAAGAGATGATAACCTCTTTCTTCCTGGATGCAAAACCCTTGGTAATGAGATGTGACACATGGACTTTCTGACCACAGTGGCAATGTTGTAATTGAAGGAGAGGTTGCTGTCAACCTGTGTCCCCAGATCTCTTATGACACCTTCAGTGTTCAGTGGGCTCCGATCGATGTGGTAATTAGTGGGAGCTAAGTTTTTCGTAAAGGAGATGAAGATGCATTTTTTGGCATTAAGCTTAAGACAATGGTTTTGACACCAGTCATTGGTCACAGTGAGACCTTTCTGTAGGATGTCTACATCACTTGGGGAGTTGATAATGGCTCCCAGCTTGCAGTTGTCTGTGAACTTGGTCAGCCAGAGTCCCTCCATGTTGGCCTGGACTTTTGAGAAGTAGATGCTAAACAGGAGAGGACCCAGGACCAATCCCTGTGGGACTCCACTCGTGACTGGTCAGCAGTCTGACTTGGAGTCAGCTACTTTCACACTGTGGGTTCTATTTGTGAGCCAATTTGCAACCCACCTAACAATATAGGGGTTGATGCTTAGTTTGGTAAGTGTATCAATAATTCCTGAGTGAGGAATGGTATCAAAAGCCTTGGCCAGATCGAGGTAGGCTGTATGAACTGCCTTACCTTCATCCACATGATGTTCAAAGTTCACGCTATCTGTGTACCTAGATCTCTCACCTCTGCATTCAATCTTAGGAGTGTGCTATTAATTTGCAGGGTATTTTTGCTTCCCAAAGGGTATGATAATGCATTTTTTAGCATTTAGTTTTAGGCCATGGCTCTCACACCAATCATTGTTATAATTTGGACTGTACAAACCACAAACGAAAACTAAAACTGGTAAAAACAGGCACAGCAGGAAACCATAAAAGCCGGCAAAAAATAAATACTGTCACACCAATACGGAATAAAATAAAGAAAAAAACATTAATGTGAGCACTTTTGGCAAGCACATTAACTTGCCTTCTTCAGACAAACAGTTGTAAAACAGTTTTGGTTCTCCTTATATCCTATTAAGGTGAGTAAGTTGATGAGTCAGCCTACTTAACAAGCAGGAAAATTTTAAAGTAGCCTCGCCACTCAACATCAAATAAACCATACGTTACTATATAAATCTTATTCTCATAAAGGAATATATGTCAGACACCAATGAATATTATAAACACATGACAATGTTTCAACAAAATTACCAAATTATTAACTAAAAACTATGAATTTAACAATGTATGAATATATATGTATATGAATGTATAAATATGGTAAAACACTTTTTCTAATTTAGACTGTCCTGAAGGATATCTGCATCACTGGGGGATTTAATGATTGCCCCCAGCTTGCAGTCATCAACAAACTTTGTCATCCACAGGCCTTCCACATTAGCCTTAACTTTAAAGAAGTATATTCCAAACAGAAGTGGCCCCAACACTGAGCCCCATGGCACACCACTAGTAACTGGCTTCTTGCTAGATCTGAATTCACCAACTTTACCACATGTGTCCTGTCTGTGAACCATTTGGCTATCCATCTGGTGAAGTAGGGGATTTATGACCAGTTGTGTGAGTTTATTTATAATACCAGAGTGTGGGATTGTGTCAAGTGCCTTTGCCAGATCAAGGTAGGTGGTATGCAATATTTCACCCTCATCCATGGCCCTGGTGACTTGTTCAAAAACATCCACCAGATTTAGTAGGCATGACCTGCCCCTCACAAAGCCAAAGGTTGGGGTCCAGTGTTTGGAGGTTACTGGTGTCATTATTTATCAGGTCTATGATTATTCTTTCCAAGGTCTTGCATATAAGACTAGTCAAACTTATGGGTCTGTAATTACAAAGGTCAGTTGATGGTTCCCCCTTTCTGCAGACGGATGACTGTTGATGTCCTCCATTCTAATGAGACAAAGCCAGTCCAGAGGTTGTGGTTAAACAGAGATTGGTCTAATAGGTCCTGATTAAAGTTGTTTAACAGGCTACCTGGTATATCATTCAGCCCCAGTGAAGCCATGTTTTTAGCTTTAGACAGCGCAGTGGCAACTTGTTCTTTAGTGATAATTGGAAGGGAAATGGATGGTGTTTCTTGGGGAACAACTGCAGTGATGAGGTAAAATTTGAGCTGAATTTGTCAGTGAGCAGATTTGCTATATCTTTTGATTACGTATAGGTAATGCCATCCACAACTAATTCTGCAATTGTTGGATGCTGCCCTTAAGATTGTGGATATAACAAAAAAATACATTCTGGATGGTTATCCTTCACTTTGGAGGCTATTTTTGCCTCAAAGTCTGTTTTCAAAGTCTTGACTAGTTTCCTAATTCACTTGTCTAGACTAAAGATGGACTTTTTGTTCTACTGTGCATATTCCCTTGTACTTCTCAACAGGATTTTCTTTCTTTTGAAGTACAAGCTATTGATACCAGGCATCCACCAGGGTGGCTTGTTTTTGCAGTTTGAGCTGAGCTTAGTTCAGTCAAGTACTGCTGTTTCTATGCAGTTGTTTAAATGGTTGCACAGGGCTTTTATGTCCACTGGACAAGTCAGTGACAGATTTGGTACTAGGCTTCATGCTTTGGTTGTAGAGGGTTTGGAATTACACTTAGTGTCACTTCATCTCTGTTGGAATGTGAATATGTAAGAAGAAGGATTATAGGACAAGCAGGAGTAAAGCTAATACTTGACTGCAAAGAAAGTATATATATCATGTGAGTTTCATGGATATGGGGTGCAATATGTTCAGGGACCCTGCCAGTTCTGTTTTATGGATGGCACTGTATGTGTGCAAGGATACTGAACAGTGATGTTTCAATGCTGGTGCTGAAGTGCGTAGGGGATACTGGACAATGTAATTTCATGTAGAAGGTTGTTGTTTGTTTGAAGATACCATACAATGCTTTTTAAGGGATCAGGCTGTAGACATGGAAGAGATACTGGACAGTATGGTTTCTGGGACGAGGATGCTATACACTAGGGATACTGGACAATGGGGTTATAAAGATAGAGGTGTTATGCATTGTGGATTCTGGATAATGATGTGTCAAGTTCAGAGCTGCAATGTGTTGGGTAAAAGGGACAGTGCTATTTCAAGGTGGTTGGTGCTGCTACACTTTGCTGGGGTACTGGCAGTGCTGTTTTAGGAATTCATCTGGAACATGTTGGAGATACTGAGCAATGCTGTTTGAGAGATGGGACTGCTCTATGATGAGGATACTGGACATAGTTGTTTCAAGGGTCATACTGATATGTATAGGAGGATAAAAGCAGTGTTGTTTCAGGGATGGGTCTGCAATGACTTTGGGTATACATCCACCCTTATCTGAAGTTACATTAGAAAAATAAAAAAGTGCACAGGATTAAATAACTAACTCTCTCTTCATTTAGTATATACTATGAACTTCTGACATGATCATAAGGATACAATTCTATATGTTATCTTTTAATGTTAAGCTTCTTTAACTGATAGTCAAAATAATCGCATCTCAGATTTAGGTGCACATTTATGAACAGCAAAACACTAAAAAAAGGACAATACCAGAAGCTGTCAAACCTACATAGAAATTTAGAAGATTCCCTGTCATTAGGATGAGACTAGATAATATCCTGTCTTATTTTTTGCTGAGGATGGAGTAAGATAAGCAGGCAGTTCCTTCAGACAGTCTGATGGAGGTGAAAATTCACAGTCCATTTCTAAACCAGATGGCAAGATGGACTTCCGCCCAGATCAGTTTTGGACATTTGCAGTGCTGATCCTTCAGTGTGTAATGGAACCTAATTGAATCAATACTTTCTTGACTATGCAATGCTTATAATATTGGCTCAGCTTTTTCTCTGCAATTTTACCAGGTGAAAGTAGTCATTACCAAAGCAAACACATCTGCCTGCTGTGTAGATTAGTTCCTGTGGCCTTGCTGCTTTGTGAATATTTTTTTTCTAACATGAAAGGAATTTGACAACAACTGGTCTCATTATTGCAAGCAATGTTTCAAAATGAATTGCAGTGGACTTTGAACTCACACAAATTTCTCCACACAGCGTTTTCTTTTAGTCCAAAGAACCTTAGGTTTGACTAATTTCCCTCTTTGTCTACATTATCCAACTTTCTTTACAGTAAGGACTAGAAATGTTTGGTTAATACATATCACTGGAACACCAGTTCCTTGATGCACACCTATTGGTCAACGACAAGCGTTGGTAGAAGAGACAGACCTTTTCATGGAGGGCAAGGAATGTGGACATTTCCATATGCTATTAGAAATCTGTTCTGCTATAAAATAGTAAAAAAGCTGCTTGCTCAAATGTAAAAAGCAGTCCTGCTACTGTTAAGTCAGCAGTTTACAATTAAATATGCAAAGTCACTGCTGTTGAGCAGCATGCAGTCAAAAGGCAGTTTTCAAATTGGCAGAATGCCGACTCAAAATACATCAACTGCACTACAGTGAATGGGTAGTGTAGTTCAAGTATCTGAGTTTGGCATTGTTTACTGAGATCTCAGTTCAGTGAGGAACAAGGAATTTCCCCATTTTCCCACGGTAGTGCGATCTCGGAGTTGGTATATATAAGTTGCAGGGGGGTGTGGGGGGTACAGGGGAGGCTTGCCCCCCCTGCAAAATAGTGAAATACATGTACCATTAACTATGGAATGTCATCGCATGTAAAGTGCATAGCATGGGTGATTGACATCACCTCCTGCTATAAAATCTCAGAGAAACACAATCAAAACCAAAAAATAAAACAAAAGAAGTGTTCCAGCCACAATCCAACAGCTCCAATAATTTATAAAACAGTGAATCAAAATGAGTGCTTTTGTCTCAATAGAGAGACTTCTTCAGATAAAACATACATCCACATCACTTCCTTAAATACCCCTACTAATTTCCTATGCATCAATTAAATAATCATTTAAAGGAACATCCACAGTTGTACAAGTTAAAAAAAAGAGAGAAATTTTATTATATATATATATATATATATATATATATATATATATATATATATATATATATATAAAACCAATAGACAACCTTTCAGGATAGGTTTAATTGCCACATATTCATTCAGACCAGGAGGTGTGTAACTGAGGAGATTTACAATCAGTACTCCACAGACAACAATTTTCCTTCTAACATTACTAAAGATGAAAGGGTTGTATTGAATTCATTGAAAAAACGATAGAGAAGTCAGAGTTATGAAGCCTGATAAGGGGGAGGAGTGTCTTTTTACGACACCAAAGTATACAATAATGTTATGACTAACTTACAAATGAGCAATATGACATATACTTCTGTTTCTAAGAACAAAATCTTCATTGCATACCGTAGAATTGATTCATACTTAGAAGAGTATTTACTTGACAGTAGGATCAATGTGGCCACCCAACAATTCCTGGTACAACCCCATAATCCCCAACTTGTTTGGAATCCCCAAAATCCACAAATCTGTGGAGAATCCACCCTTTTAGGCCCATAGTCTCAGCAAAGGGCTCCAAAACCGATCCATTAGCTATAAATATAGACCATTGGTTAAAGATTGATCTATTTATTTTTTTATTATTTGACTTTTGTTGACTGGGTTGGTCCATCTGGGACAAAGCCCTTTTTCAGTGAAAACCTGGGGAGAAAAGCTCCATAGTTCAAACATAAACAATCACAAAAGTATGATACATAACAACGTCTAAGAGAGTCTACAATACATAATACTGCTTAGAGGTTATATACAATGTTAGCTAACTACATACATTGTAGTAGTTAATAAGGAAAATTACAGTATATAGAAAAAAAATAATACAGAAATTAAGTAGAAGGAGATAGAAAAAAATAATACAGAAATTAAGTAGAAGGAGTGAGTAGAGGTTAAAGCATAGAAGTGAGTTTTAGACATTCTTCTGCTGAGGAGATTGGCACCAGTACAATCAAGGTGTTGGGGTAGAAAGTTGGGAAAGATTTAGCAGTGATGAAGGGTAAGAGAGTTAGGATGGAGGTTGGGTTGGGCACTTGTAGAAGAAAAAGAAGCTAGTCATCAGTGATGACCATGAGTAGTTTAGTGTGGTCTTCCACTAAGATAGGTGTGTTTTTATGGGAGGTGATGGAGAAGTTTGGCTTCAGGTGGGTCATTGTTTTAGGTAGAAAGAGTAGGAGTTTTGTCTTGTTTGGATTTAAGATTAGATGGTTATGTTTGAGCCAGTTCTCTATAGACAAGAAGGATTCCTGTGTTTTAGTATGGAGTTTGGGAAGTGTGTCAGCAATGGTGATGACTGTGGAGTCATCAGCATATTGCATTAGAGATGAGTGTGGGATGGAGACTGATTAGTAAAAATATTGAAAAGCAGTAGTCCTAGAATTGATCCTTGGGGTACTCCCATCAGTACTGGGAGTTCTGGGGATACGGCTGAATCCCATTTGACAGACTGGGAATGGTTGCTAAGATAACTAGTGAACCAGGAGAATGCGGCAGGGGATAGGTTTAATTGGGAGAGTTTCTCTAAGAGTAATGGATGGTGGACAGTATCAAATGCTTTTGCTAGGTAAAGAAAGAGACAAGAGGCAAGTTTATTCTGGTCTCTAGCTTGAGAAATAGTGTTTATGAAGGAGATGAGAGCTGTAGAGGTGCTATGGCCAGGGCAAAAGCCGTGTTGGGTGGGAGTAATTAGGTTCTCTTGAGTGAGGTGCTGGAGAATTTGTGTACACATTTTTCTAAGATCTTAGAAAGGAGATATAGAATTGCGATGGGCCTATAGTTAGTTTGGTGGTGTTACCTCCCTTGTGGATAGGAACAGTGTAAAACTTCTTACAGATGACTGGGACTGTAGCTTCAGTGATGGATCTGTTGATGAGAATAGAGATGGGTAAGGCTAAGGAGTTAGCAGCTAGTTGGAGAAAGAGTGGAGAGAGACCATCTACGGAGGGAGAGCAAGGTTTGAGCTTAAGGAGCAGCGATTTTATGTATGAAGTGGATACTGTTTGTAGGTTGAATGTAGGAGAGGGGTTAAGGTGATATGGAGAGGAGATGAGTGGGGTGGTGTTGGAGTGATTAATAAGTTTGCTGATGGACTCATGTAGGAGCTAAAGTTGGTAGCAGTTCGGAGAGGAATGAGTGTGGGGCTTGGGCGGGGGGGTGGTGGTGGATGGGTTTCCTGGATGTAGGATATGTGTTTAATACCCTCCATCCGGTTAGAGATTTGTGGGACTTCTTAGGAAAATTGAAACCATCTATTTGGAAAAGAGATTTTATTTTTCTGACAATAGATGTAAAGGACATTTTTCTGTCGGGTCTATATTATATTCTCAAAAGCCGACAATATCAAAGCTGATATTGTCGACACGAGAATAGTGAAAGCGCACATCGAACCTGTAAACGGAAATCTCCATAAGGGGAGATTTCTGTTTACTGCAATGTAGTGCAGTCTCAGAGTTGGTATATTTAAGTAGCGAGGGGGTGTGGGGCACAGCCCCCCACGTGAGAGGTGCAGGGGGCTTGCCCCCCTGCTTAAACCCGTTAGGGCACATTTTTTCTTTTTTTTATTTGTTGTTTTTATAAATTCGATGTTTGAAGACATCAACCATATGATGTTCGATGTTTTCAACCATCAATCTTATAATATAGACCCTTTTCTGTCATCCTGAAAAGCTAGGGAATTAAATATTTTCATGAAACATTACCCAACCATTCTACTCTATCACATGATTCAGTGACCTTTTTAGTGGAATTAATAGAGCTCATTCTTGAGAACAATTATATCCATTTCCAAGGAGAATTTTACCAGCAAGTCACTGGAGTAGCAATGAGGGCATCTTTTGCCCCTGTGTATGTCAGCTTGGTGATGTTGGGGTGGGAGTTGGAGCATGTTTTCAACAGCCCCTTTTCTAAATTCCTACATCTATACTTTAGATTTCTGGACAACATCTTCATTTTGTGGGAAGATGATGCTGACGGCATCACCAACTTTATGGACTATCTTAATGGCTGCTCCCAGTATTTTAAATTCACCTTTAATTGGGGTAGGGACAGTATTAATTACCTTGATGTTACTCTGTCCCACTCTGTAGGAGGATTTAAGTCAAACATTTATAGGAAGGACACTTGGTGTAACAGCTATTTGCATTACAACAGCTGTCGCCCTCACTTTCAAAAAAGAAATTTGGTGAAAGGACAGGCTATTCGGATAGCAAGAATAACATCAGTTGGTGAGGACCTGAGAGCAGAATTCCACAAGTTAAAGGAAATGTTCATAAACAGGGGATAGCTAAATAAACTAGTTACTGAAATTATAGAGGAAGTTCACCAAGGATGGGGTACTAGATATTCGCCCCTCTTGGGTGTGGGGTTAGACAAAGATAATACAAGTGATTCTAACAAAAGGTTTGACAAGGCATATGTTTTAGAGTTTAACCATTTTACAAAGTCTTTGTGTAATATACTACAATCCAATTGGTGTATGTTTAAAGTCAGTAAGAGCTCCATGGAATAGTGGGGAACAAGCCCACATTTTCATATAAGACTGGAAAGAATTTTAAAGAGCTTTTAGAGGTAGAAGCACCTAATAGGGATGAGGTAAAATGGGGAACTATACCATGTGGAATGTGGAATTACTGTTCCTTCATAGTTAGATCAGACAGTTTGACCCTAGAAAAATTTCAAGAAGGGAAACTGTGGGACAAACTAGTTTATTTAGCAAAATGTGGAAGGTGTTCGTGCTTCTATATAGGAAAAAACTGAAAGGGCCTTTAAAAATAGAATCTATGAACACCTTTATGATATAAGGATGAAGAAAGATACTAGTGCATTATACAAGCACTCTCTAGATTGTTCAAATTATGTCGCTTACCACTTTGGTATTCTTGAAGCTGTTAAAAAGAACCCAAGAGGTGGTAACTGGAAGCCAACTCTTTTAAAAGAGTATTTGTATGGCAACTTAGGTTAAGAGCTACTTCACCTCCTGGTCTGAATAAATATGTGTCAGTTAAACCCATCCTGAAAGAAAGGGTTGTAATTACAGGTTAGACAGGTTACGACTGTATATTTTTTTATTAGGTTGTCAATGTTTTATAAATATATTTATATATAAAATACATTTTCTCTTTTTTTTAAACTTGTGCAACTGTGGATGTTCCTTTAAATAATGAACTATTTAATTAATGAATAAGAAATTAGTTGAGGTATTTAAGGAAGAGATGTGGATGTATTTTTTATCTGAAGAAGTCTCTCTGTTGAGACAAATGCGCTAATTTTGATTCACTATTTTAATAAATTACTTGAGCTGTTGGATCGTGGCAGGATCACCTCCTGTTATGTTGAATGCATCAAATTATGGGTGTCGATGTATTCAGTTTCGACTTGGCCAGAATGGCACTGTTCTGGATTCAGGATTTTGAGTTGAGCAGTGACTGGTCGACCCATGCAGTTTCCAGGTTTCTATAGTAAACCAGATCAACACACATCATTTGTCTGTCACTCATTTGTATTTTCAACCAGATATATTACAACTATATATGTGCACATATATATGTGTGTATATGTATGTATATCTATCTATATATATATATATATATATATATATATATATATATATATATATATATATATGTGTGTGTGTGTGTGTGTGTGTGTGTGTGTGTGTAAGATTTGAAATAAGACATAGAAAAGAGTTTGCATCACAAAGATTCAAATATACATGATTTTGAATAACAGATTCAAAGCAAAAACAATATTTTTTTGCAGGTACACCCCTGCTAATTATTATACCAAATCTAAGATCGCATTACAGTGGAAAAGGGCAATTCTCCTGATCTCTGCTATACAGTAATCTTGCACTCCTAAGCACTGTCAATGTTTGAAAAGTTCATTTTTGAGCTCTGCAACTGGTAATTTAAGTGCTCAAACCCTTGATAGTTAATGTCTTGAAGGACATCCATTTATATATTTATCTGTCTATATATGTATATGCATATGCATCTATATAATATATATGGAGTTATGACATTTCATTGAAATGTCATAAATCCAAACATTGAACATCTAATGCTCGAAAGTGAAAGCATGAAACAAACAAAAAAAAATCTTTATTTCACTCCCCTCTAATTATGCATAATAAATCTGAGATCAAACTACAGTGGGGAAAGATCAAATTTCCCAAATTCCGATGTTCTGTAGTACTTATCCAAAAATCTTGTACATTCAGATCAAATGATTTTCAATCAGCTGTACTGGCTTTTGCTCCATGTGATGTAAAAAAAAACATTGATGAAAGATAAGTAACCCATATGTATATAGTTGAAAATAATGTGAACAAACATATCTTCATATCCTATATGGCAGAAAAAAGTTTAGTGAAGGGACAGACAATTACAGTGGCACATATGACCTCTCAAAATGAAAATGTGTGGTTTGAGTTACTAAAGTTAAGGGAAATGTTTCTAACAAGGGGTTACCCTAATCAAATTCGAGACAAATTGTTAATGAAAGTGTATAATGAATGGAGGAAAATATATAAATCAGTTTTGGGAATTGGATTTACTGCATCTACCAATAACAAAGAACATAAGTATGAAAGGGCACTGGTAGTGGAACACAACCACTTTTCCAAGGAAATCAAAGACATCAGTAAAATAAATTGGTGTATTTTTAAAACTAAACCTGAAATGTTTCAGTTGGTGGGGATTGAATCCATTTTTATTTCTAAAACAGTACCTAATTTCAAAAGATTGATGGAGAACAGATTTGGTACATTTTCAAAAAATACCAAAGGAACTAAGAGGTGTGGTTGTTGTAAACAGTTTACCTACATTACCAGGAATCAGACCCTAACATTAGGTAACACCATGAGTAATAGAATAACATTTCAAGATGTCAATTGTGCTACCCAAAGAATGGTACATCTTGCTTACTGTGGTGGGTGTTCATCATTTTACGTCAGTAAGATGGCACATGCCCTTAGGACACGCATCTATGAACATACTTATGACATTGCTAACAAAAATGAAAACAGTGTCCTATTCAAACATTCCATTGTAAGTTAAGGATTTAACAAGTTTTGTTTTGGTATCTTGGAAAGAATCAGGTTAGACCATGGAGGGATTGGAAGACTTTCTTAAAAGTGAGGAAAATTAAGTGGTAACAGACTGAGTGCAGCAATTCCCTTGGTTTAAATGAAAATGTGTCTATTCCTCCTGTTTTGCATACAAAAGCTAGTAAATTGTAGGTTGCATCTGGTGTGATTACTACTTTGCGCACCTTAACTTATGTTGCTAAGGTATTTAAACGTGTATATAAATATATATATATATATATATATATATATATATATATATATATATATGTGTGTGTATGTGTGTGTGTGTGTGTGTTCTTTTGTAAGACTGATATTCTCTATGTTAAAATGTCTTATGTTTCCTGGCTCTTTAAGGAAGAGAAAAAAACTGAATTGATTTAATTGATTTATTAATAGCCAATGAAATTAGTCCTTAAACAGCATAAAATGCTCTTGTGTTAGTGTGTTATTATTCTGATGGAGTTTCTGTAGTAGAAACGAAAGAGCTTAATGGTCTTTTAAAATTTATATTAAATCATTTTTAAACTATTTCTGTACCCCGTGTGGCATTTATTCCCATTATTTTCAAGTGGATTTGGTTGACACTATGCCTCTCTTTCAGCTTCTATCTCATATGTATATATAATTAGAGAGAGAGAGAGAGAGAGAAGGAGAGAAGAAAGAAAATAAAAAAGTTATTTCTCTTTAGGGTTACCATTTGCAGGCAAATACATAGAAGAAGTTTCAACACCAGTGCTTTTAGGAGTTGAAGCTACACCTTCCATTTCAGAGCAGGTTACTGAAGGAAGGAACCCCCCCCCCCAATAAGTCATGTAAGTATTCCAAAAGGCACAAAGGGAAGATGGCATTTAAGTAGAACAATAGAAACCATAATTAATTACAGGGGAAGCTAGTGATAAGGATGTTCTGATATTTCAGTTAAAAGATGACTTCCTATGTAGGGTAAATAAGGAAAGGGAAGAAATTCTACATTGATTACTTGGCACAAGGTGTAAAGAAGTTAGCCCATAGTCACATGTTAGGATGTCATCTGGGACCGGACAAAACTAAAGCAAGAATATGTATCCAGATTTTACTAGCTCAGCATACTGAAGGAGATAGAGAACTGCAAAGTTTATGGTCCAATGTGCAAGAAGATTGCACCCCACCATGGATATAAAGTCCTTTGATCCAAATGTCGATCATAGAAGTTTCATGTGAATATAGGATCGCAGGATCATAAGAAATTACTAGGCTATTGGCCCTGAGGCCCTTACAAGCCTAGCCAAGAATTTAGCTCATGTTCCAACAAGTCAGCACCCGATGCCCCTATCTAGTAGTGACATGGGTGGAATCCCAGGGGTGTAATTTCTATTCTCCATCCAGTTATCTAGGTTGCACTTAAAAAGTGTTAATGAGGTACCCTGCTTGACATGAAGCGGGAATCTATTCCACAGAAGGGGGAGTCTCTGGGACACAAATCTGTCCTGCCATCAAGTCTTATTGAGGTCATGCATGCGGGTTACTAGAGTGTAGCTTGGCTTGCGGATATGTAACAGTACCATCAAGGCGTGGTCTGAGATTGCTTTGTATGCCAGATAGAGGTCACCTCTGAGAAGTTTGTAGGAGACAGAGTAGAGGGACAGGGCCTTTAGCCTATCTGTGTAGGGTAGATGTTTGAGGCCATGGATTCTCCTGGCGAGGAACCTCTGTGGTCTGTCCAGCTGCTGCATGTGCTTTGTGAGGTAAATGCCGAAATGGGCATTGTACTCAATAATGGGTCTTATAAGGGAAGAATACAGGGATGTTATGACCACCTTGTCCCTGGATGAGATACCCATACTAATGAGGTGAGCCATATAGAAAGCTTTCTGTACAACAGAGGCAATATGGTGGTCAAAAGTCAGTTTGCTATCAACCTGGGTTCCCAAGTCCCTCACGACTGATTGCGTGCTTAGGACCTTGTTATTAATGTAACAATATGTGGGGATGTTACTCTCCTGAAAGGGGATGATGCATTTTTTGGCATTCAGTTTAAAGCCATGCTTCTGCCACCAGTCATTTGTTTAAGTGAGACCCTCTTGGAGGCTGTCCACATCACTAGGGGAATTGATGACCACACCCAGCTTGCAGTCATCTGCAAACTTGGTAAGCCATAGCCCACTGGTTTTGGCCTGCACCTCAGGGAAGTATATCCCAAATAACAGAGGCGCCAAGACTGAAATATTACATTCATTTTCAGTCATATTCTGCCTCTTATGGTCTCGAACCTAGGACCTACTGCACATAAGACCATAACTCTACCCATGTAGCTAGCTGGATCAAAAAAAAAACACCATACTCAGTATATCATTACTGGGGCAAAAACACAAACAAATCTGAGTGTACAGCACAATAGTGGGCATTGCCAATACATACAAAATCTTCTAAATTATGTCCCCTATCAACAACTGTGATCAAAAAAATGACACATGAAATGCCATCTATATACTGCTATACTTTTTAACAAAATGGCTTTTCAGACAAATGTACCTTCGGTCATTTTTATCCTCCAGTTGTACATTTAACAAACTGATACAGAGCTGCATATAAATATATATATATATATATATATATATATATATATATATATATATATATATATATATACATATATGGAAATGATGGATCTTCTAACTTTCTGTCTGTTAACATGTCCTTTACCATACGCATTGCGCCTCACAACATCACTGGGCAGTCCATTCTTTTCCAATAACAGTCATTATGATGGGAATTATTGTTAACGTAGTTCATGTCAGATAATTCTTCCATTCAAATCAGGATATGTATGTTATTGTACCTTTGACATTTCTGCTTGGTATCTGATAACATGAAATATTTTGACCCATGCATTTATTTGTTCTTATGCATATTATATTATAGATTGCACCTATCCTCTACCTGTGACATAGCAGGAAATGTGCAATGCCTACATTGCCAGGCAAGGATGCATTCCTATGCCCCCACATTTTGGTGAAACTGCACACATTCCTAGGAGGCTATTTTCTTACATTAGTCCCTTTATAACTCAACATGACAACTGGCTATAAAAAGGCTAAAGCAGCCATCAGTCTGGCGCACAACACAAGTCACTAGTCTGCCCTTCCCCCCATCACCTTCTCCATTGCCCTGGCCTACTAATAAACTCCAGGACTCCAAAGTCTCAGACAGGGCTCATTCCCTCAATGCCATGAAGCTAGCTAATGTTTGGAAGAATTGTATTGTTGTCTACAACATAATAATTACAGAGTTTTATTTTCCTATATTGTTTAATAACTATGTTAACTATATAATCTGTTTGATTCTTTGGAAGCATCTTTATAGTATGTTTATAACTACTCATTACTTGAATGTAGGGGGGTGTTATTAGATTATCCTGCACTTGACTTAAACGGAAGGTGTAGTTATTTTTAGCTATCTGTTTATTGTTGTTTTTGTTTTCTCCAAGGTTATAGTAAGTGAGCCTTCATACATAACTGTGAAGGTGTTTTTCCTTATGAAGTTCTTAATGGGTATATTGGTAAGTATTATTCAAATTTGAATTTCTGTTAACAATTATTAATCCTTTACATATTTACACAAGCATTCTGATTATTGACATTAAAATAGTTATTTTAATGCTGAATGGTAGGGATAGCCTCACTGCAACCACAGGAAAAAATTATTGTATCTATGAATGCAATGCTCTGTGAATTCTGTTCAGTCTAGCCAAATTGTAGGAACACCTCTTGCTAGCCCTCAAAGATATTATGATTTTGCACTGTAGAATACTGTGTTTTATTATGATTGCTTAGTTTTTAAGCTTTAAATTCTAAATAAAATCCCACTGCAAATAATTCCATTCTAAACTCAGACATTTTCTTTCTAAATGACCCTGTCACACAGCCAGCCTAGCTATCAGGAATTTTATAAATAATTCTATGTCATTTGTGAATATTGGTATGATTTACACAGAACTGTATGTTATGTAATGACCAAAAATATAAACACAGCATGCCCTGCTGGCTTAGCACAGAAATGTATATAACTATTGTAGCTGTGTAAATGTATATATTTTTAACATTGGCAACTGGAACTTAAAAGGATAACTTGAAAAAAATACAGAGAAAATAGCTGAAATTAAATTGTTTCATAATCATGTAAGAAAAGAGATGTTATCTCTCAGTTTCAATGCAGTAGCAGACTAGAGCTAGAAGTTATTTGTATTGTCTTGAAAGAGAAGTAATTACGAGGTTTAAGATGCTGAAGTGTTTTATTGTTTTATGACCCCCAGGATCTGCAAACTTCTGAGAGATATGTATTTTTCATAGGGAGATGCTAAAATTCTGTTAGTCTCTGACAAAGGGAGTTTAGCTTGCAAACTGAAAGTCAGGTGACAAAAAATGATGTCATCCAAGCTAACCCAGTAGTAATATTTGATATTATATAACAACTCTCTCATAGAGAAACAGTGCATTTTGTATTTTTTCTTTGACCTAACAAGAACATGCACTCATCTTCACTTGCCTTGCTGTAAATAAGGTTTTAAGGCATAGGAACTCTTTTAGATTCAGATGGGAATATAGTAAAGTATAGCTTAGATATTTTATTTATTTATTTGTGACTGTCCTGCAATGTTGTTTTAAATATTTCCTTCAATTTTGAACTCTAATGTAACTGATTACTTATTTAGTATTGTCTTGTTCTTTTATTATTTATTATTAAATATATTTAAACATATCTTTGTGGCTGATATTTGTGAGACAAATTTAAGCTATTAGAGTACTTGCATATCTCTGTGGTGACCCTGTACAGGCCACTCTTAAATAGCTTTGCTCTTGGTCAGACTACCATTTGGATTAATAGTAACATTACACAGTAGGATTGGACACCCTTTGGTAAAGGCCTTAAAGTAGCTGATACGGGGTTGTGGTGGCAGTGATAACTACCTTATAGTCTGAGCAGAAGGCGCCATAACTAGTAAACCTGTGCCAGCCTTTCCCAGGTGTGTGTTTATGTATAAATCAAATCTCAACATGTGTGTGTGTGTGTGTGTGTGTGTGTGTGTGTGTGTGTGTGTGTGTGTGTGTGTGTGTGTGGTCAGCTAACTGGGCAGGGACAAGAAGCACTGGTTGGACAGAGACAGTGCTGGGATGACTTGACTTGCAACCCTGGCTAAGGACTCAACTCTATAGCTGTGCCAATGAAGAGTCTTATTAGGGATCTGGAGAGAGAGGGAGAAACCAGCCCTAGACTGACTGTGATCTCTGTGTGCTAAGGAAAATTGCACTTTATTGTGTGTGTACTTGTCATCCTCCCAGTGTGTACATTCCCCACTGTTGCCAGCGGTGACGACTGAGGCTCCTTGATTATTGGGCCAGTAGAGGGGCGCACAGACCCCACTGCCCCTGTTTTAAAGGCATTTGAGTTATACAACATATGCATTGCAGTCACTTTACTCACCTCCCTTCTGTACTTTTTACCTTCATTAACTTGCATACATCTTCATTCATAGTAAACTGTCAATTATATTTCAGATCTATAACTGTTTCTCTATTGCATTCTGCCAGGCCTAAATATGGTTATCACTATCTGTATTATTGTCCATTGTATACAAGTTAGCTTAGCTGCATTATATAATATATAATTTATTCAGCATGTTGCCTTGACTGCTTTTCTTATTCTCTTTTGTAATATTTAATTATTTGTGTTCATTTTCTACTATGTCACCAGGCAATGGCTTAAGTCAGTCCTTTGGAAATAAATGCATTACCCTGCTTAACAATTCAAATAAATAAATAAATAAATGTTGTCATATTTAAAGAAGCATACTCTACGTATTGTTTCATTGTAGAAGAAAAAACTTGGAATGTTAAAGCCGTAATGCTAGTAAAAAGGGAATGAATGGTAATGGACTGTCATTGCTATGGAAATTTCACTGTCAGTGGACTATCCATACTTTTAAAGAGTATATAGGGTGGATGGGTAAATGTGGCATGATAGATTATATGGGTGACATCATAATTCACTGCTCTGGGCCCAAAACTCTGCTGTTGTCCAAATTATGATTGATATGACTTATTCTAGAGAATTTAGAAAACAGTAAAGCTGACCATGGAGAGTGTGAATCATAGAATACATGCTCAATAGCCAGGCCACCAACAGAGTAAAGAGTGCATAAGCCTTTCTAAAGTGCTCCTGCTTGACTTTGCCTTGACTGACATTTGGGTGACTTTTAACCCTACATCGAAGAGTTATAATTCAAATAGATAAAAACACTTTGATTTTTGCTCTGGCTTCCCACAACTGTTACATAGAATTCATTTATTGTATTATTTCTTTTCAGTCTTATCATTTCTCACTACTGTTTAATATTTTATTGCCTCTTTGTGTTGTACTGGGTGTTGAAACTTTAATTCTTTCAAAATGCACATATAAATAGTAAAGCATTTATAGCTGCTATCCAGCAACATGTGCCATGTACTCAATACGCTGTGTTTATGTCCTATAATGCCTCTGCATTTGTACATGCCTTGATGGTCAGGGCCTGGCTGAAAAGAGCTTTTTGACCAGCCAGTCTATATAGTGGAACACAAAAATAAATAAATAAATGTAAAAATGCATGCATAGATGCATTGCTGATGAGATTGAATCACATGGCCAGGTCCTGAGTTCAACTCCAGCTCAAGCATAAGTCTGAAAACTTAACTCTTCCCTACTGCAATCTATGAATGCTAGATATTCTGCATGAATTCATCTCCCTCACTCCAATATGGAAGTTCATCACATTCGCTGATGTATAGTTTTCAGGCACAACTTCTTCACTACTTGGATATTGTAATGACATATTTATTTTATTAAAATTATTTACCCTATTAGACATCCTTATTAAATTGCTATTTTTGCTGGTTGCATATACACATTATGATGTGCCCATAGATTTTTGTTTTTTTTTCCCACTTTGACTGTTTTGTCTTCCATCTTGTATGTACTGATCTAAAACGCCAATTTTTTTAGAGTTTCTGTGATTTAAAAAGCTTGTTTTAGCTACATATTGTACTTATTATACTGCCTGCACTTTAACAAATTTGTTTTTGTGTTTAAATTACCTGTTTAACTGTTGTAGACTACACACTCAAGTGCGACAGCCATTTCTGTGCATTCAAAGTGTTTTTTTGATTGTATCTGATTTATTTTCTGAAAAAAAAACAAAAAAGAACAAACAGAAAAACACTTGTTTTCCTGCCTTTCTAAGCTAGTATAGTCCAGTTTTCATGTTAGTGCTGAATTCAGGGCTGTGTTACAAGTTTCTGTATTTGCCCATACCTTACTTGGCTAGAAGGAAGTTTTTCTGTTCACCTGTGAGAGAGGGGAGTTTTGAGCAGCCTATCTCTTTCATTTCCCTGCTATAAAATGTGCATTTGCGAGGTTTTTGCACTTGTATACAGCTCAGCAAGCTCCTGCCTGGTGCCCTGGAGAATTCTACAGCAGCAGAGAGACAAAAGAGAGACTTTGGAGTGATTAAGTATCATGTTTCTGCATTTTCTTGCTGCCTTTAGCCAATTCTGCCTAAAACGTCGATTTTTTATAGTTCCTGTGATTTAAAAAGCTTGTTTCAGCTACATATTATTTTACTGCCTGTACTTTAACAAAGTCATTTTTGTGTTTAAATTACCTGTTTAACTGTTTTAGGCTACACACTCAAGTGTGATAGCCATTTCTGTGCATTTAAAGTGTTTTTTGATTGTATCTGCTTTATTTTCAGAAATAAAATACTTGTTTTCCCGCCTTTCTAAGCTAGTATACTGCAAGTTTTCAGGTTAGTGCTGAATTCAGGGCTGTGTTACAAGTTTCTGTGTTTGCCCATACCTTATCTGGATAGAAGGAAGTTTCTCTGTTCACCTGTGACAGAGGGGAGCTTTGAACAGCCTATATGTCCCTGGAGGAGTGGTTTCAGCGCAGAAATGAGTAGTTTATTGGCCATTTCTCTTTCATTTCCCGAAGACGTACTAAAACCTCCTAATACATTTAACCCCCCTCTTCACCCTCTTTTAGCTCTATTTGAAAATGTGTGCGAACTTGACATTAGGCATATACCTTTAATTAGAGCTAGTAACAATATTTACAAACAGAGTAACACCACTGTGGAACAACTATGAGCATTGAAATTACTTAGATCAGCTCATGTCCGTATAGTTAAACCAGATAAAGGTGGTGGACTTGTTGTTTTTGACATCACTGACTACAATAAAAAATTGAGTCAGTATTGAACAACATGGCTTACTCTATTTCATCAGTGAATGAAATGAATGTAGCACAAACTAGGGTTAGGGTTTATTTTAGGGATTTGTTCATAGAAGCCAAAATTGACTTGGATACATTTAACTACATTAACATACTTTATCCAAAAACACCAGTCATGTTTGGAATACCTAAGATCCATAAGAATAGATATGATCCTCTTATGCGACCACTTATTGATGGTAGAGGTTCTTTGACATACTCGTGCAAAACTTGTTGACTCAATATTACAAAAATATCTTAGACTTGAGTCACGAGTGTGTAAAGATTGATGGAACTTTTTGCAAAATTTAAATACATTAGAGGTTAATCAAAAAGAAACTTTCCTCACCATCGACGTTGTCGATGTATATACTTCTATTCCCCACTTAGAAGCAATAGAGTGGATAGCACTTTTTTAAAAAACAGGAAAGCACCACAAAGGGACATTGACTTGGTGACTGAATTGATTGACATTATACTTACTAATAATTTTTTTACCTTTAATGGTAAGATTTATTTGCAAAAACAAGGAGTTGCCATGGGCTCTCCTTGTGGAGCAAGTTTAGCAAACATGTTTATGGCACAATGGGAAGAATTTTTCATTTTTGACAAACCTGAAATAAATACATCTTTTATGTTTTATACTAGATTTTTAGATGACATTTTCATCATTTTTAAAGGGAATGAGACAGATGCTAACCAACTGGTCGATTACTTTAATTCTACTACAGCATTTTTTAAGTTTCCTTATAAATTTCATACTGCTAGCATAGACTACCTGGATGTTAATTTAACTAAAGATACACTAAATAAGAGATATGTCTCCAAAATCTATAGAAAACCTACGCATTGTAATTCTTTTTTGCATTACTCTAGTGCACACCCCTATGCACAAAAACATTCCATAGTGAAAGGTCAACTCATAAGAGCTGCAAGAATGTGTGATAACGAACGTGATTTTATTATTGAATATCAGCTCTTAAAAGATATGTTCTACAACAGAGGTTATCCTGTCAGTTTAATTGACGACCTAACTGAAGAAATAAAAAATAAACGTTGTAGAGGTATTGTTCAACCACTTCTACCATCACTTGTTGACTGTGATTTAAACTTAGTGACCACTTCTGTTGTTTCTACAACACTTGTCACTACTCAAGTTGCTTCGTCATCTGACTGCAACTTACTTATTAACAATGCTGTTCGAATAAGCTATCAAACTAGACAGTTTGCTTTTTGTTGCACTTCTTTTATAACTATATTAGTAATGACAGTGAACAGCTAAAATTAATTCTTTATAAAAATTGGAGTTTCCTTTAAAAGGACATCTCCCTAATTGATAGAATTGGACAGTCGCCTAGTATTGTTTATAGAAGAGGTATCAATTTAAAAAGTTTCTTTGAAACTAAAAGTACAAAGTTAAGTTCTAGAGCAAATGGAACATTTTCATGTGGGGCATGTAGGATGTGCAGATATATAAAAACAGGAAACTCTTTTAAAGTAATGAATACGGGTAAATTTTATATTAATCATAAGCTGAATTGTGAGTCCAGGAGTGTTGTCTATTTAGCTTCTTGTAACTTGTGTCTGGCATTTTACATAGGTAAAATGGACAGGAAGTTCCATGAGAGAATTTACGAACACTCTTACGCGATTAGCAAAAATAAAACAGAAAATACTTTAGCAAAACATATTTTCTTAAGTGATGGACATTGTTTTATGTTTCAGGCTATCAACCAGTTAATACCTAACATTAGGGGAGGTCCTTACTCAGTACTCTTGGTGGTTCGGGAACTTGAATGGCAACAGGCACTTAATGCATTTTCGTTTCCCGGCCTCAATGAGAACTGTAATATTTCATGCCTTCTTAAACTGCGAAACCTCATGCGATAAACTTATTTTAAGTTGTTGGATATTACCAACGACTTTAGACACACTATTTGTGTATTATGTTTATCTATATTTTTCTTTCAAGCACTTTAATGGTAACTATTATAGGTATATATTTTAGATTTTTAAAAGTTCATTACTTTTAAGAGTAGGAATCATAAAATAATATTTTTTATTTGAAGAAGTGTTTATGACATAACGTTGGTTTACAGTTTAGTATTAAATATTTGGTCGCTTTAACTTTAAACCACTGTTTGTGCTTGTCACATGATTTTATGCAACAAAGTTTAAATTTAGCGGTAATTTTGTAACCGCTGTTTGTCTGTTTTTTCTGAAGAAGTTATCTTACTAAGAGTGACGAAAATGTGAAAGATTGTACATTAAACTGATTTTACGTTAAGCAGAAGTTTCGTTTTGGGGACTATTTTAGATATTTTTTGATCATTTAGAGCTCTTCCCTAGCTGATGAGGAGTTAAGTTTCCATTTATGGGCTAGGAGTTTATTTCTCCTCTTGAATAGTTTTTTTAACATTGGAGTCAGTCAGATTTCCCTTCTCATTATCTATCCCTCAGAGCTGTTAACCTATTCAATTATTTTCCCTTCTATCTCATTTCCCAGCTTCTTTTGATACCCCCCATTTGCTATCATTATAGCTGTCTTATCTGTACTCAGTTGCATCACGTGCCTTCAGTTTTGCATTCTATTCCCCTATCCCTTGCTGAAGCTGTAATGTTAATGCCACATCATCTCCATACAGCAGCTTTGTTCATTTGTCCCCACCAACATGTTTGCAAATGTAGTCCATCACCAATATGAACAACAATTGGCCCAAAGCTGAAACCTGATGCACACCCACTCCCACTGAAGACCCATCTGTGAGACCAAACACCATTAGTGTTTGAGTCACTGGGTCCTTGTACATAGACTGCACGAATTCTACCATTGTTTCTGGGACATTGAACCACCACAGGACTGCCCATTTCAGCTTCCTTGGGACCTTGTTATATGCTATCTCCAAGTCTAGGAATGCCCTGTTGGACTCCTTCCTCATCTCTAGCTTCTTCTCAACTATCTGTCTCACTGTAAATATTGATTTGGTTGTGCTGCATTCTGATCTGAAACCAAACTGCTCATCTACCATCTTATTTTCTACTGCTGTGTGTATTCTTTTATCAATGTCCCTCGCCAGAACTTCCGTGCAATATGACAGGAATCTGATACCTCTATACTGCCTACAGTTCTGTATGTCCCCTTTTTTCTTGTACACTGGCATGAGTATATGCATTCTCCAGTTATCTGGGTTACGCCTTTCTCTACATACTGCTATGTGTACCCTCAGGAGCCATGTCTCCCCTAGCTCATCCAACATCTTGATCATATCTGCTGAGGCCTCATCTGAGCTTGCTGCAGTCCAACTTAATTTTCCTTAGTGCTCTTTTTACTTCTCCTAGGGTAGGATCCTCTCCTTCACTCATGGTAAGATTTGTCTGGGGAAGTACAACTTCTGTGAGGTTTTCTTCACTGAGAAGCTACTGGAAGCACTCCTTCCATCTGCCTTATGTCCTCTGGACCGGTGAACAGGTTGTTGCTGGCATCCCTTATGAAGGGTGTCTCACTATCTTCTTTATCTTTCTGTCTTTGTCTTGCAAACTTATCGAGTTTATTTCCTTCTCAGCAGATGCCACAAAAAAACTTTATCAGTTTACCATGTAAACTGAGATTCTTTGTGCTATGTACTGTCAATTTCTAGAAGCTGGTAGCATGCCTCTGATGCAAGTCCTCTCTTAGACTCTTTATTAGCAAGCCAATAATCCTTCATACCCTGATCTGTATTTTCTATCTCCCACTTTTTCCTGCACTCCTTCTTTCTTTTGATAACTTACTGGACTTTTGCATCCCACCTCCAGCTTTCCTTATGTACCTTATTTCCATAACTGGCTCAGACACATATCTGTTCTGTAGTCCTTACACATGCTGTTTGAGATGCTGCCATTCTTCTTCAATTCCAATTATTTCCTCTTCTTCCTGTGGTGCAAGAACTCTTGAGTAATTCCTTGAACTCTTTTGTTTTCTCCCCAGTCAACTTCCAGGTCTTCAGCCTAGTCTCTGTTGACCTTAGAGCCTTCTCTAACCACTGCTTCTAGATGATTGTGGCAACCAGTGGTTTATGCTGTGAGCTGTTTCAATGGAGATGACTTTGCAATCACAGACTCTACCCCAGTGCCCTTTCCTTACTAGAAGGAATGCTACCTGAGCTGCAGGTTGGCCACACTTGTATGTAATCATGTGACTTTTTCTATTACTAAAACATGTGTTGGCCACTATCAAGCCATTTGCTAGACAGAAGTCTAGAATTGCATCTCCTTCTTTATTCCTGTTGTCCCACATAAATGGAACCAGGCAGTTCTCATATCCTGTTCTAGCTGTCTTGATATGTGCATTCAAATCACCCATTATCAACACCAGTTCATGTTGTCCTACTTGTCTAATAAGTCCTGCAACTACTATCTGAATGCACACTTTTCTTCACTATCACAGCCCTGCTGTTGGGTACAGGCTGAGATTATGAACAGTGAACTATCCTTACTCTGGAGTCTGATTTCCATGAATCTGTCACTAATTCTGATGACATCACTCATTGACTTCTGAAGCCTCTCCCTAACCACAATTCCCACAACATTTATAGTCTGTCCTCCTTCTGAGTAGCAGACGCTGGATTCTAATCCAAGTGGCTTTGCTACACTGCACATTTGTGTCCAGGATACACAGAATGCCCAGCCTCCTTACTACCATCATGATATCTACTACCAGTTTGCTTTTCAGTGAACCTACATTTAGTTCCTGTTTGATAGGTTGATTGGTTTTATGCCCAACATTAGCTCAAAAGAGCTATTCCAAATAACACATACCAGACACCAGCTGGCCAGTAGCTTATTGACCCAAGGCTGCTGGAATTTTGTGGTGGGCAAACACTAGCTAATAGGGCACATAAGCATGATCTTGTTAGCATGGGTGCTTGGTGCAGGTCAGAATGGGCCAGGTTTTCAACCTGCTTATCACTGGCAAATATCCATGCCCATTTGGCAACATCAGTCCACACAAATGAATCACCTAGAGCCAATGTTTACTCCATTAAGTGGCTAGCCCTGACATGGTATACTGTCTATGATCCATGTTCTCTTTCTCTAAGGATACTGCATACCACAGTTCATGCCTAAAGCAGTTGGTCTATTCAACGTTTCCCCGCCCACAACTTCATTCTTGGGTGAATTTGCAATCAGAGTGTTTTTGTGAAGTGGAAGAAAACCCAAAGAGACACAGCGACAACATGCAAACTCCATACTGGCATTGTCCAGAGATCAGCATAGAACCTTGTACCTTGTGCATGGGAGGTGAAAACCTTGACCTTTATGCCAAGTGCTCTTTTAGTTTTACGGGGAATGAGACTTCAATACTAGCTTTGAGGTGGGTGCAGAATTTATCTATGAAAACTACAGTATTAGCATACCCTGCACAGAAGTATTAACTATATTTAAGCCACTCCACTTTCAAACTGAACATCATAGCAAACATAAAGTATGACAAACGCAAGTTATAACAAACCAAATAAACTGTGATAGTGTCTATGTAATAACCCCCCACACGAAAAAGATAAAACCATCTTCTAAATAAATTTTGAATGCAAATCTAATTTCCAATCTTGTGAGACAATAAACTTTCCTATAAACAACACAGCATGACAAAGGGATTAATTCTGCTCCTTTACCTAATATAGTAAAACAGAACTGCCTGTCTCTGTGAGAAGCTTCAGTTAGTTTTTATCTTACCTTGAGCATAATTCAGCTCCACTGATTCATAGATTCATAGACTGTTACTAGGCTAACAACCTGAGGGCGGGGGTGGGGTAAGGTGGAGGGGGCTTTCTAAACCACCAAGTTTTCCCAAAAGAATAATGATGTCCTGTATCCAAATAGAACATTGAGGCATTTATAAGCTACTTCTGTCCATAAGGGACATGGGTGCCAAGCTTGGTGTACATTTCCTATTCCCCATCAAATGGTCTAGGTTGTGCTTAAACTGGGTAATAGATGAACTCAGCTTCACATGAATGGTAAGCCTGTTCCACAGGAGAGTCAGTCTCTGGGACACATAGCTGTTTCTCCAGCATGTTCTTTTTAAATCACAAACAAAATTGAGGCCCCCTAGACCTTGTATTTCTGGTACTGTTTGACTTACAAATATGCATGGGATTCAGTGTGGAGTTTGCGGATGCCTTGTAAGCCAGGCAGAGATTATCCTCTCAGCAATCTGTAGGAGATTGAGTACAGGGAAAGTGCTTTAAGGTGCTCTCTGTAGGACAAGTTTGTTATACCTTGTGCTTTTCTCCAGTTAATTTGTCTGCAGTGGGACCCTGCTCTGTTCTGCCCTCGCTACCCTTAGCCTCCACTCCCCTCCCCTACCCTACCACCATTTCCCAATGCCCACTATCACCAAACTTAAAGCAAACTAACTCCACCAACACCTCATCTACAACCAGTTAGTATATCTGACCCACTATTATCCCCAGCTACATTGTTTCTACAAGATATAAGTCAACTAACTTCCCACCTTCTGGATCTTTCTCCAACCCACGTTCATTTCTTTCACCCTGTCATATTTACACTTAGTATCAGTTTTTTTTCTAAACTACAACCTTTACCAAACGTCCCCCTCACCGCCCTCACTCACTGTCAACTTCCTTCTTTGTTCTTGAATAATTTTATACCACTACTCTGCCACCCATATATCTGTCTTTCTCTAGTTGAATCTAATACACCATACTTGTGCCTCCTAGAACTCATTGCAACAAGTACTACGCACCCTCCAACCATTTATCATTCACAAACCACAAAACTTCACACATTCTCCAGCACACCCTTCCACTCTTTACACCATACAGATTGACATACCTGCAACTAATCTTACTAGTACTCCTCACCACACTTACACAAATACCCAAATATCAGACTCATATCTCATCCAAAACTACCTCACTCACCAGGCCTTACTCACATACACCATTCATAACATCACCATCCTTTTACATTTCACCCAAATATATGCACTAAATGTCTACAACCTCTTTAGCTACAAATACATGAAAACAAGCTTAAAATGTATATATCTCCACCTTGTGTCCAAACTTGAAACATGCTATAATAAAATAAAGTTTGCCACGTGCTGACCACCAAAATCCATTATTGCACAGCCCTGAAGGAACTAAACAGCCTGGAGCTCCCAAACCAGCTAACCAACTCTCATCTCACTACAGTCCACAAACTTTTTCATAAACCAGATAGCTGCCCCTCTCTAAAAAAGATACTGCAACCATACAGTAGAAAGTGAACACTACTCCCTGATAACAAATCCCTCCAAGCTGTAAGTTAATAAAAAAAGAAAAAAAACTTTGTGGGTAACTCACTGTACTCTTACTGTTACAAATCTTTGGAACTCCATTCAACTGCAACTAAAACTTACAGAAACTTACAGAAAATGATAAAAGGCAACTAAACCAGCACCTACAACCCTCCGGGCTCTGCTCTTGCTTTTCACCTGGTTAATACCTACCAAAGTACCTTATTAAGCTACTGTACCGTCTCTAAAACCATACCCTGCCCTTCCTAACTTATCACATGTGGAATCCGTCATGATGACGACCTTAGAACAATTTCACTTTTCTCTCCTATTGTAAATAATCAATATTTCTGCTGTTTTCCTGCCCTTTCTGCAACTAGTTTATTTTCCTCTTTCATTTTTACCTCCACTTTGTAAATTAATGATTTTTCCATTTGTTTTACTGTTTCTTTGGCCATAGCATCTTTCTAAACAGCTAACTACCATGTTTGCTTATCTATGGTAATCCAAGACAAAATACTATCTACAATGTAAAATAATGTAATAAAAATACGTGTGTATTTTGAACACTTGTAATTTATGTAAATGTGGAGCTTTTCTTTCAGCACCTCCTCTGAAAAGGACATTTCTATCCCAGTCAGATTTTTCCTAGTCAACAAAGAAAAATAAATAAATTAATAAACTATGGGCTCTCAGCAAAGGGATCTATATTTTAGAGCCCTCATAAGGATTTGGAATATTTGGTCCAAGGAGATGGCATTAATGAAATCCAAATATATCTGTGAATAGTTGTTTATGGGGTGTAGATTGCCCAGTTAAATGATGGACAGTTGAAGTCACCCAAGACAATAGTGTTAGATTCTATAGTGAAGGATGTCAGTTTTTTTAAGACATGCCTCATTGTTTGTTGGTATCATAGAGGGGGTATGGCAGTTGGCTACTATGTGGTATTGTTTTTGAGTGTAAGAAGAATGAAGAGGAGTTATAGGTCATTGTACTGCATTATGAGTCTGGAGCTGAAATAGGTTCTTAGGCACACACATACACCCCCAGTAGCTACAACATCTAATTTGGCATTTAGGCTGAAGGAGTGTTAGACATTAAAACCTTCCACTGGGTGGATGCCTTTACTGATTTGATACCACGTCTCAATAACTAAGCATATATCAATATTTTCAGGGGTTAGGAATGCCTATAAGAAGTGAATATTCTTGTTTAGGCTTCTGGCATTGAGCAGTACTACTTTTATTTGAGTTTGATTGTGGTTGGCTATGTGGGTATTTTGAGGAGACTGGCCTTGTCTTCAAAAGACACTACGGGGGATGAAAACATCTCCCTCTCCTTCTCTCTTGCTCTCTTTCTCTCTCTATGTATATATACGGCAATACAGTGGGGAAAGGGCAAAGTTCACCATGATGCTTAAGTGGGTCTTTTCCCATGGAAAGTTTTGAATATTCCAGGTGTTCAATGTTCTGCAGTTTCGGTGATGTCATCTCGATGATGTAGGATTTAATGAAGTGGCAATATGATACTTTGAAGTAGACCCATATATATATATATATATATATATATATATATATATATATATATATATATATGTATGTATGTTTGTGCATATGTATAAAAAAAAAATATATATATATATATATATATATATATATATATTGGATTCTCCTAGAACCAGTAACTAACCAGTAATTAAGATAATAATCAGGGAAACTGTTTTTCTATTTCTGTGAGGAAAGCACTATTAAATTCCAAATTCAGACTGTCAAAAGCTTGGGATGTTCATGAAATCTGGCATTTTAGTTGGATCACTCATTCACTAGATAATGTATTTCTTCTCATATGTACTGATTCTAACACAATCATCTTGTTTTAGTAACTGTTTTGAACCAAGAATCTGTTTTAATTTTGCATATATATATATATATATATATATATATATATGTGTGTGTGTGTGTGTGTGTGTGTGTGTGTGTGTGTGTGTGTGTATATATATATATATATATATATATATATATATATATATATACATAGATATATATATATAGTAGATAATTACAAAAAAAACTTTGTTTGCACTTTATTCATCTGCGTTTGTGTTTCTTCCTACTTTATTATTTATTTTGCTCTTGCTGCCTGTTTTAAAAGTACTAAACAGCATTTTTTCTGCTGCATTTATTACTGCTTGTTAGTAGCCGATTAAATTGTAACTGTTATTCTAAGCCTTTGGATTACACACTTGGGCTTTAGACCAGTTGTTTCACATTAGGAAGGGTTGTGGTATGCACTGTTGTGGCAGGACAGGAAGCTTACATCCTTCTGAGTTGGGAGTTGCTGATTGAAGGCTTAGTGTCTGTTCTAAAGTGTATTAGTTCTGGTTTAAGCACTTGGGCTTTGGACCAGTTTTTTTACATTAAGAAGGTGTGGTCTGCACCCTTGTGGGTGGCTGGATTCTACCCTTCTGAGCTGGGAATTTCTGGTCACATGCTTATTGTGCCTGCTTATTTAAACTGTTTCTTTCTGAAAATGGTGCGCCTTGTTGCTGCAGCATAGACCAGATTCAAGCCTGCTGAATCTAGCTTTGTTTGTATAACTTGAGCACTGACCCAGGCCATCTTTTTTTGGAGAAGGTTCCCCTGCACCCTAGCAGCATGAGTGTGCAGTTAGAACTTGTCTGATTGAAGACTGCTGGAGCAGGGCTCAGTTTTGAGCTTTTTTCTGGTTAATTGGGTAACTTGTTAAATTAGTTGTTCATTTTCTATTGTTTTATATATATAAAAAATTGCATTCTATTCATCTGCTTTTATTGTATTTGTGTTTCTTCCAACTTTATTACTAGTGGCATTGACTACAACTCTGATCTGAGATATATAACAATAAGTATCCTTTTCTGTGCATTTAAAGAGTTTTTTTGATTATATCTGCTTTATTTTCTGAAAAAATATATATACTTGTTTCCCACCTTTCTAAGCTAGTATAGTCCAGTGTTCAGGTTAAGTGCTGAATTCAGGGCTGTGTTACAAAGCTCTGTGTTTGCTCATACCTTATCTGGATAGAAGGAAGTTTCTCTGTCTACCTATGAGAGAGAGGGGAGCTTTGAGCAGCATATCTGTCCCTGAAGGAGTGGTTTCAGCCCAGAAATTAGTAGTTTATTGGCCATTTTGGGCTAATTTCTATCTCTTTCATTTCCCTGCTATAAGTACCACATTTGCCCAGTTTTGCATACATATCAGGCAGCTCTGGTTAGCTAGGGTATAACTATTTCCAGCTCCACAAAGTCTCCTCTTTAATTTTTCCCTTGGAACTAGACAAACTTTCAACTTAAGCACTCAAGCCATTCATTTCTCAGCCCAGCACTTGCTCAAAACTCATAGCAAGCACTTATAAACCCTAGCACTAGACCTTCCTATACTGTACAGAAGGACAAAGCTCTATATGCAACCTTACCAGCCGTTCAGTAAAACAGTTCACTGTACCTATCCAGGCATTTCCAAAGGGCAGTTCCAGGTGTACTCTCTAGTCCAACTGGTGAATCTGGGTATTTTGAGGCAATGTTACAGCTGCCTCATGTACACAGACAACCCTCTCCTCCTACCACCAAACACTAATACATGTGAGAGATGCAATTATACAGCCAAACTGGAGGCTAAGCTCTCTCAACCCAAGGCTGGATCAGACAGTCAAAAGGAGAAGGGAAATACTTGCATCACACCACCAGTCTCACATAGGCCCATTAAACCAGCACCTGCAAAAACACACATAAATACACAAAAACATACTTGGAGGCTCTAAATAAAAATCTGCAAAAGCAACAGAGACCTCCAAAGCAGACATCCAAGCAACCTCCACCCCCCCAACACAAATCATGAAACACATACTTCACAAAACCAGTGTGCCATGCAATCACAGCCCTTAAGGCAAAATAACATACCCAACATACTAGTAATAGGTGACTCTATAGTCAGGCACACTGACGTCCCACTCACTAGGCTGAATAAGGAAAAGGTTACTGTTAGCTGTCTGTCAGGTGTCAGGATCCGCCACATAACACAAGCACTCAGGTCACTCCAGAACAAGTACAAATATGACTCTGTCATTGTCCATGTTGGTGTGAATGACCTGAGCCATACCTCCCTAGACTACATGAAAAGAAACATGGAAGAGCTCTCAGATCTTGTAGCCCAGGCCGGTATGACCCTGACCCTGGGTAGCATCCTGCCCTCACCAAGAATGATACCACAATATAAAGAAAAAATTATCAATTTCAACAATTGGCTAAGTTTCTGGTATCATTCAAAGGGGATCCAGTGTCTGTCTGTCTGGGATGACATGCTCGACAAGCCACACTGCTTCACTAGAGACAGCTTGCACCTGTCACCCTTAGGCTTTTGAATACTGGCCATGGCTCTTGCCACCCCCATAGCACCTTTTTTATGCAAGGCTCAAAAGACAAACCCACCACCATAAATAGCACAAGTAACAAAAAACTGAGGGTAATGCTACTCAGTGCCAGAAGTCTAAACCTCAAAATGCACGCACTCGAGGCACTCCTCAGTATGGAGAAAATCGATATATGTGCAGTAACAGAAACCTGGTTTAAGGCTCCAGAGAGCACCCCAGCACTACCAGGCTACAACTCATACCATACATTTCGGCCACAGAACCCGGACCGAAATACAAAAGGCGGGGGCATATCCATATTCATCAAGGATACCCACACCTCCAGGTTAGTGGCACAGACAATGCTTCAGAGATCATCCACATGCAACTAACAAAGGGCAAAACTGCAATTCAAATTGTAGCTTGCTACAGATCACCCACCATGTCCCAGGAGCCCCATTCCACATTTCTGGAAACACTGGGAAATATAAAGGTCCTACCAAACACCCTGATATTGGGTGAATTCAATTACCCAAACATTAACTGGGAGAACTACTCAAGTACTAACTCCCTTGCCCAACATTTCCTAGAATTTATAAACTCAAATGCCCTGGATTACCTGGTTAACTCTCCCACCAGAGGTGACAAAATATTGGACCTGGTCATCATCAACATGGGCAACCGGTGCTCCACACCAGCGGTCAACCCCTCACTGGTTAGATCTGACCATAAACAAATCTCTTTGGATATCCACATTCCGCCCACACCCCCCAGACAAGAAAACCACCGTGAAAAACTTTTCAAAAGCAAACTTCACATTACTTAAGACCCAGGTGGAAAGTTTCAAAGCCCCCATGCTTAAGGATAACATTGCCCAAGCTGCAAAATCCTTTATTAATGCATTCTATGGGCACCTACAATAATGCATGGATCATGCTATCCCAAGCAAAACTAAGACTCACTCCTCCAAGAAAAGGAAACCAGTCTGATGGACTCCTGCCATAAACAAGCTATACAATAGAAGGAGGAAACTAGTACAGAAAAGAGTAAAATCCCAAGAAGGGAAGACATCCCTGATCAGTATCAGCAAGAAACTATGATCCCTCATAAAATCATCCAAGGTGAGTTTCAAAAGAAAAATTGCCAAGGACTCCAAAGATAACCACAAGGCATTCTTTAGCTATGTCAAGAATCTAAGTGGCAATGCTCAGATCTGCTCAGAGTTAGTGCAGAATGGTACAAAATACACTGAACCAACCAATATTGCCAACATCCTGGCAGACAGATTCAGCGCAAACTTCACCCCCCTCTCACCCCCAAAAGGGCCCATAACCATACCAGAAGAATGTAGAGCTCCTGAAATCACAGACACTTAGGTTAAAACAACCCTCTCCAAAGCCAAAAAAATAGCATCAATGGGACTGGATGGTATTCCAGGCTGCATCCTACATGAGCCCAAAGACGAACTAACCCCACAACTAAACACACTGTTCAAACTCAACCTCTCCACAGATACCCATAGAGTGGTGCACAGCAACGTTTATTCCGCTCCACAAAGGTGGAGCCACAACAGATCCCAGGAACTATCGCCTTATAAGCCTGACCAGCTTGGTCTGCAAGGCTATGGAGTGCATCATCATGGAACTCATTAACAGAGACATTGGGAACCTCCAAACACTGGACCCTACCCAGTTTGGCTTTGTTAAGGACAGATCATGCCTCCTAAACTTGGTGGACTTCTTTGAGACAGTTACCTCTCACAAAGGCCTTTGACACCATTCCCCATTCTGGTATTATAGACAAGTTCACCAGCCAGAAAATTAACCCCTACGTCAGAAGATGGGTTGCCAACTGGCTCATGGACAGAACTCACATGGTAAGAGTTGCGGGAGCTAGGTCTGACTATAAACCAGTTACAAGTGCGTTCCCCAGGACTCAGTCCTAGGACATCCTCCTATTCAGCATATACTTCTCAGAGGTACAGGCAAGCACAGGAGGACTATAGCTGACCAAGTTTGCAGACGACTGCAAACTAGGGGCTATAATTGACTCTCCGGCTAACACAGACATCCACCAAAAGGATCTCACTGAGACAGATACCTGGTGTCAAAATCATGGCCTCAAGCTAAATGCCAAAAAGTGCATAGTCATCCCCTTTGGAAAAAACAAAGTACCCACAAACTACCATATAGGTGGTAGTCCCCTAAATAAGGAAGACATAATAAGGGATCTGGGAACCCAAGTAGAGAGCAAACTCTCCTTTGACAATCACATTGCCAAAGTGGTTAGAAAATCCTTCTACATGGCACACCTTATCACAAAAGGGTTTGCATCCAGATCAAAAGAGGTCATTGTGCCCCTCTACTCATCGCTCATCAGACCCATCATAGAGTACAACGCCCCATTTGGGATGTATCTTACAAGACACCTGCAACAGCTGGAAAGACCACAGAAGTACTTCACCAAGAGGATCACTGGCCTCAAACAGATGCCCTATGCAGCTCGACTGAAGAAACGCCAGCTGTACTCGGTTGCATACCGCCTACTCAGAGGTGATCTCTGCCTGACATACAAGGCCATGTCCAACCCAGAACTGATCGACATGCTCCACCTAAAGAAAAGCTTATCCCCTCGAACCACATGCTCTAGGGATTTAAATCTCACCACAACAGGAGGGATAGATTCCTGTCACAGAGACTTCCCATGCTTTGGAACAAGATTCCAATCTACATTAGGCAGAGCTCCTCGCTAACCCTCTTCAAGAGAAACCTTGACGAGTGGATGGGAAACAGAAAGTTTACCCCAGGGATCACTTCAGTGGCTCTGCTGGACAGAGGCACAGTGAACTGATCAAAGGGGGTGGCGAAAGCCAACACATTCTGGCTAGGCTTATAAATGCCTTCAGGCAGATAGCCTAGTACCTACCTATGAACCAATGAACCTATGAAGAACAAAATCACTTCAGGGACTGGAAATAACATTTGAAAATCACAGATATATTTCCAGGATTTCGTCTCTTGAAAACAAAAGTTCTTTTTCTGAGATCCATAAATCAGAGTCCTTGCCAGTAATTAAAGTCAATTATCTTTTGTTCACATTGCGGCATCATTCTTGGAAACTGTAGGATACTGCTCAACACTAGCTTAATTACCTTTCCAGATGCATATTCAGAGAACTCGGTCAGGTTCCTCTTCATATAATCCAAGGAGGAGCATCTCACGTCATTCTCTACCATGTGCACAATGATCAGGTAATATGTTTACCTGGAATGAAGGAACATAAGAGCTTTAGTGACATTATGTATCCTGGTTTCTAAGAGGAATCTAACCATTACCCTGTCTTTGCTCAACCTGATGAGTAGAGCATCTGTAAATCTGACTATAGATGACGACCAGTTACCAAGGCTGATAGACAAAATTGAATGTACTTTATTTAGTAAGCACTTCATGCTCTCCGCACTTCTTCAGGCCATAAAACACCATTAAAAGCTACAATTTAAATATGCAAATCAATCACAGATCAAGCAATTAAAACCAGTTAAGACACTAATGAAATAACTTGGAGTGTGATAATCCATTTTAACTCATTATTCTCTCTTTTATTCTTGATATCTCCACCCCTAATATTCATTTGGGTCAGTTGCAAAGCTATAAATTCAAAGATGTCCAGGATTGCTATTACAGTGTTTAGCTAATGTATTTGTTGTAATATTCCTGCACATGTCCCCTAAATGCTTTAAAATTCTCTCTTTAAAAATTTGATTGTTTTTTCCTTTGTAAAAAGATTTTGGACCAGCGACCTTTAATCTTACTTTTCACCTGAGGTTTATTATCGAGTGGGCCCATAAGAAATCATTATAGCAGGCAGATTCAAGTGCTTCCCATGCCAGATAATATTTCACTGTTTGAATGTTACAGACAAGGATTTTTTATTGCATACAGTAGAAGAAGGCAAGCATTTTACCCTTATGGGTTATACTGGGGATTCCCAAAGTGTGCGTCGCAGTGCCCTAAGGAGCCACAGCTTCCTCACAGGGGTGCCACAAACTAATAAGCTTAGCCTTATGGTAAGCTGAGATAATCCAGACATGTCACTGTGGCATTTCACTGGTACCTAGCCTGAAGGAAGCAGCGATGTCTGCAGGATGGTATTGGCACTGCTTGCCTCTTGTGGGTTTGCTTTATTGGAGATTTTTAGAAGGGAGAGCTCTATCATCCATTGTTAATATAAGCAAGGTTAGCAAAACATCAAATACAGTGAGATGCGCTTTGCGGGTGTCAAATTGTATGCCTATCAACCTCGGACTTGCCATGCAGGTTCTTACTATAATAAACTGTTCAATTAATGGTATTGGTCACAGGAGAATAACATATGTAAAGGGAGGTACCGAAGCTGCCTGGTTGACTGAGCCATCAGACTGGGGGGCATCTTATTTCACATCTTTGCCTGGTGATCTCATTTTCCACCTAGACCGAAAACATCTGTGTTTTGGTGCAGTCCTACAACAGGTCCGGGATTGCTGTTCAGACATTTCCAAGGTTCCATTACCCCTGTGGACATTGCAGATCTGACCCCTTGCACTGAGCAGATGTTATTTTTGTGCTTTCAGTGGTGAGCTGAGGCTGAGAGAAACAGGAAGAGCGATCCAGGCAGGAGTCGGGCATTCAGCACGACAGCCAGAAGTACTTCTTCTGGTACTCGTTGCTGTCCTCCGTGATCCTAGCGCAGACCCAGTTATGTGACAGTGGTCATTGCAGGTGAAAGGTTTCATTCTATATGGTGGTGTCTAAAGACCCCGGCCTTGTTTTAGGCTTGGGAAGGATTATGTACACAGACCCAGGCGGAAGAACCTCCTCAACTTTTGTTTTTGTTTCCTTTTCTTGCTGAGCAGCACATTTCCATCGCAACAGGTGCTAGTTATAGCAGTTGAGGATACATAGGGTGCAGTAATTTGATCACCTTGCAGTAAACCGTATTGCAAGTCGGATGAAGTGGAGCTACAGTCCCGAAACCTGAGAACCTGTTGACAGTGATATCCTGATTTGTGTACGGAGATGTTTTACCATAGTCACTAGTCTGTTATTCTTCTAACGTCTGTCCTGTTTATGTTTATGGTTAGTTCATATTCTCTTAATTTTCAAGTTAATAGTACTAATATATGTGTGTGTGTGTGTGTGTGTGTGTGTGTGTGTGTGTGTGTGTGTGTGTGTGTGTGTGTGTGTGTGTGTGTGTGTGTGTGCGTGTGTGTGTGTGTGTATGTGTGTGTGCATTAAATATCCCTGTTCCTTATTATTTCTGGATTAGAGGTTGACAACTATGTTTCTTTAAGTAAGTTTTGCAATTCCCATTAAATGTGTTAATTCTGTGCATGTCCAGAAGCTGTGTTTCCAGTTCCCTAGATCCACTTTTGAACACCTCCACACATTTCACTTTTGAACACCTCCAGCACAAGGTAGCTTTTTACTTTTGTCTAGACTTAGAGTAATTTATTAATTCTACAACCAAGTTTTTTCCTGCTGTCTAAACATGTTTGTTTCTATGTAGAAGAGATGCATATGAAAAGTATAAGCCCACCCTGGAGTTATACGATCATGAAGCAGAAAGATTTGCAAGGGAATGAAAGAGATATTTGGAAGGGGCTACAAAGGGATAGCGTGCAGTTGAACAATTGATGGACAGATCATTTTTTTTTCACTGAAGAGTTGACATACTTTCATTTTCACAGTCTTGATGACTTGGACATTTTCCTCTAGGCTAGGTTTTTAAAATATAATACTAATTATCCATTACTCCAGTAAAATATGACTGACCTCATTGAGCGCAGCTTCACAAAAATAAAATAAAATAAATAGTATGGATCTTTCAGTACTCTGCACTGTTAGTACAATTTGAATGTGTTATGTATAGTCATGCATTCTTAGAAAGATCCAACCTAAACGCAATACTCAAATCACTGGTATAACAGCAATATCAGGCCCCACAAAGTCACACTGAAGCTGGGTTTAAAACACAGTTCCTTTAATAGTGATTTCAGGTTAAGTGCTTTCATCTACATGCAGTAGACTTCACTGGTTCATTTTGTGTACTGGATTCTCAGAAAGATCTTTGTGTACTTTTATCAAATCTGTTAATTAAGTGTGTGTTTTCTTTAAACAGTACCAACATCATTGCTTTTGTCTGTATATTGTTCTTACTGTCTATGTTAAGATACCGCAAGGCCTGTTTCATTATTATTATTATGATGGTTTCAGCGTCAGTCCTGGAGAATGAATGGGATTGTTTGTATTGTAGAAAGTTATGTTTGTGTAATGCGGTGGTGGTGCTGCGGTAGCGTTGTCGCCTCACAGTTAGACATTGCCCGTTCGATTCTCAGTTAGAGCATCTTCTGTGTGGCGACATGCGTGAACGGGTGTTCCTTCATTGAAGGTTGTGCGTTAGGCCCAGCAAGTCAGCACGTAAAACTCTACTGCCAATCATTAGTGGACCGAAGTTCTGCTGTGGCGACCCCTAACTGGGAAAAGCCGAAAGACACAAACAAACATGTTTGTATAATGCTATAAAGTAGTAGTAGAGCTGTTTACTTTTGCTAAGTTGGAAGTTTTGTCGTGTCCAACAAACTAGCAGTGTTTTTTCCCTAGGTCTAGGACTTTTTTTTTTTTTTTTTGAGTAGAGCAGGATAGGTGAAGAGTTTCTTAATTGTGTTTTGGATAATGAGATGTGGAATTATTGTCATTGTAATACTTGTTATTGCAAAATTTACATACATGATCACAAATAATTGTATTATTGTCTGAAGGTAAATTTTCAAGTCGAGGGAGAAAAAATATTTTATAAACAGTTTTACTTGGTTTCTTTTACTGAATACAAATTTATTACTATTTATTTTTTTGCAAAATAGGGATGTCTGCATAAGTAAGCGATATGTTTATCCTTGAATGTTGCTTTATCTTGAGATGTGTATTTAATTTGTGTGTGTGTGTGTGTGTGTGTGTGTGTGTGTATAGCGAGAGAGAGAGAGACAGACACACATGCACACATCATTTGATGCTCACTTTATGAACTGTGTTAGGATAGCTGTCTGTGTTTTTATTATTGTACTCACTCTATGCTCCTGCATTGAACAGATTCCTTCAACAAGTTTGTAATCAGTATTTTAAGCATGTCTAAAAGTTGTGTTTTAGGACGTCACTTTAAGTTTTCAAAATAGAAATGATTAAAGAAGGTATAGTCTTTAAAGATCTGGGATAGTGAGGAGATATGCGGGCATCGCCATTCCTCTTTTGTCCAAAGAGTTAAATTTGAGAGAAAAATCAGGGATGTCTCTGAAGATCGGCGACTTATCATGGTAACAGCTTGGTCTGACAAAGCTGCTGGAGATCTAAAGGAATGTAGTTTGAGGACTGCGTCTTGGTTATATATAAAATGTCCTTCTACAATTAAGTGTCTGACCACAGTTGTCAATCCTGCATAAAGGCCAATAAAACTAAAGGACTGGAAAACAACAGACTGCTTTGAACCTGAAATGCAACTGTAAAGCTGCTCGCCAGCTATGTACAACCTCTCCAACTAGCAGAATGAATACAACCATTTTCACTGTTTTTGACAGCAGTCAAGCTATAGCGTTTCCAAAAAAAACAGGTCACAGTTGCAACGCTGCCAAATAAAGCTGAAATATTTCTGTACAGTACTTCTCCATGTTTGTGAAGTACAGTGCAATATGTCACAGCTTTACTAGGTCCTCACCTCAGTGTCACGTCTGCAGCAGCATCGGCTGACCAAACTGTTGCCTCAATAACGGAAAAGTACCCTTGATTGTTAATGATCTGCTCAAAAGATTAATAACCTGAAGGTCATAATCAACCCCATACCCCATGTCTATGAAGTGAAGACCTCAATCATTATGACAAACCCACCCCAGAATACTATAAATTTGATCCAAAGTAGACCAAATATAAAAATCTGGACATTTTACGAAATTCTGGACAGTTGAATTGAAATGTATGTTTTTGTGATCTTAAATACCTGTGTTATTAATTTGTTCAATTGCAATTACATTTTTTGTGATCTTAAATATGTGTGTTATTTATTTTTTCCTAACTAACCATTTAATTAAAAAAAAATGTATTCTTTCGCAAAGTATACGTTAGAATTTGATGGGGGGTACCTTGGGAAAATCTGGATTCAGCAAGGGAGCCAAGAATCAAAAAAGTTTGGGAACCACTGGGTTATATGGTAAAATTATTTTAATATTTAATATTTAGCTTTTTCTGTATTACAGAAGCAGAGACCTCTTAAAGATATAAAAACGTTGTGTTGCCATAATAAGATTTTTACTTTTTTAAAGTTCCCAGCCACTCTACAACTTAAGTGGGGCAGTCATTGGCATGCTTTTAGATCTACAGATTAAGCATCTCAATGTTTACAGCAAAATGTACATTTAAACACTAAACAGAGTGTTGATAAACTGCAACCAGTTAAAGGTGGTGTAGAACAGCATAAGGTGTCTCCTCGAACTAAGCAAATTGTGGGGTTGGAGAAGTTTGTAGTAGCATCTGCTAGTCTAGCTGTAGATCTGGTAAAAACGTCTACAGTGGCAGATAACATGTTAGTGCACTCTTCAGGTGATTCCCTCAGTGTGTGTGCAAAGCTCTAGCAAAACATCTGCTTCAGATGGATTTCCAAACATGGCACACTTTTCAAGTACTGGACACTGAAGAACAGGACATTAATGGTGAAAATGATAAGCCTCCTACTAAATACTTCAAATTGGATAGTCAATCTGTGAGTGGGGAAAAGAATCCAATCGACTCTTCAAAAAAAGGAAGGGACTGCTTTTTGTCCAAACAAAAAATATCACTTAAAAATAAAATATTGAGATTCAAGCTTACTAAAGGGAAAACTTGATTGTAAACTCAGTTTTATCCTGATGTATTTACTCCTGAGTGCATGTACATGGCTATTGTTCTGAAAGACAGCACTTTAATAACATCAAATATAAAAAGACAATAAATCCATTTACAATTATAGTATAGAAATTGTCACCTACATTTCTCTTGTACTATATATTTTATTAATATGTTTATTAATATAAATATTAGTTCTTGTTTTTCATCTGTTTATTATGTCACGAGGAATTTCATTGACTGTGTGGGGCTTAAACAGCTTGGCTAAAGGTGTCAAGTCATAGTGTGCCAGCAGGAAAATAAAACTGTACATATATCTATAAAGGTTCTCCATAATCTTTGGAAAGAATGTATGGTATACGATGGTTTTAGCATGCAATCTAATGGTGGTGTACTAATAAGGGCAAGGAGTGCCTTGGGCTGGACTTGTCTAGAAGTTAGGCCTGATAAAGAAGGATGCTGATTGTGGGTGTAATTTCCCAGCCCCTAAGGGGGTGCTACTTTTAGGAAATACATGTGATTATTAAAGGGATACTCCTGGACTATTTTTGCAATTTTTAAGTGTGCTAAAATAGTTAAGGTAGGATGATACCTCTGCATTAATTGTGGGAAATTTTAATACAGTTTTAGATTCAGTCAGAGCTAGAACTGAGTCTTTAGCTGAGTGTTGCCATAAAACTCAACATGCTTTACAAATATCGATGTAGCATTACACGCTAGTCAATCTGTGGTGCTTACAACATCCTGAGGATGTCAAATTTACCTTTATTGCTCTATCTGGCAAATAATTAATAGACTAGACTACTGGTTAGTATCCAGTGAAATAGTTAATTGGGGAGCTGCAGTAGAGATGTTGTTCTCATGGACCATGCAATTGTGTCAATTCATTTTACTCTTTTACCAAAGTTATACAATCAGTGAGTTTAGAGATTAGACCCCCTAATATTGAAACACACTAACTTAGTTTAGTTTATTCAAAACAATGTTAAAAACTTTTATTAAGTAACCCTACCAGCAGTATGCCCATAAAAGTGTTTTGGGAATGTTTTAAATTGAAATCAAAGGGTCTGTGTATTTCTGCTAAAGCTCAGTTATATGCCAGCTTTAATAAATGAAAGAGGCACAGGATCAGGTTACACAGTTATTTCATCTTTGTAAGCAGGCATGTTTTAAGTTACACAATGCCATGCAACAATATAAGCAGGAGCATAGGCAGCTCAATCAGTTAGCTAAGCAAGGGAGCAATTATATTTACAAAAAGGGGCCCTTAGACCTTGGATACTGTGGAGCAAACCTAGTAAATTACTAGCTTATCATCTTAAATAATGGAAGTCTAAAACTACCATTGTAAGGATTCAGGCTCATGGTGATTCTCTGTGTACACTGGACAAACAAGCCACAAATAAGATATTTAAAGATCACTATCAAAATTTGTGCCATGCTCTTGCAGGGAATGGTAGCTGTCCAAAAGAATTTGTACCAAACTATTTGCAGCAATGTGACTTAGACACTTTAACAAAAGAAAAACGTAAGCTGCTAAATAGCCTCATAACACAGAAAGAAGTTAGACAAGCCATTAAAAAGACACCAAGTGGAATAGCTCTCAGGCTAGATGGCCTTAACAGCGAGCTATATAAAACTCTTGAAGACCTTTAGGTGTAGCCTCTGATCACTTTATTTCAGCAATTTCAAAATGGAGAAGAATTTAATCCTTCATCTCAAGTGTCAACTATAATTGTGTTCCCTATGCCTAACAAAGATCCAATAAATCCTTTGAACTACAGGACTATTTATTTACATAGTGTTGATCTCAAAATTCATGTTTGAATCCTTGCAGATAGAAAACAAGGTATTTTACCCAGGCTTATAAAAAATTCTCAAGCTGAATTTGTAAAGAGTTGTTGTAGTTCAGATCATGTTTGCACATCTAGTTTATATTTTAAAGTCATAAGTAAAGTTCCAGAACCGGCACTCAGCATGATGATAGATTTTGAAAAAGTGTTCAACTCCTTGCATTGGCAGTATATACGGGAAGAATTGACATTTATGCAATTTCCTCAGGGCTTTATTAAGGCTGTGCAAAGCCTCTATAGCTGAATTCCTTTTACAGAGAGGGGAACTAGACAAGATTATCCATTGACACCTTTTCTTTTTCGGATGGTGGTCAAGCCCTTTAACCAAATTATCAGTAAAACCCAAGAATTGAAAGGCTGGACTCTGAGAAGAATAGAAATTAACATCCTGGTGTTTACAGATGACTGCTTTATATTACCTAAAACCCTTTAAGAAGAGTTATCATTATTAGATTTATTACAAATTTTTGGTAACCATTCAGATGTAACCTCAGTAAAGCAGGATTGATTCCCTTTAATTCATGTCATTATGATATTCATGCACAAAAATATGTTTTTTCCATTGCCTGGGGGCCATTATCCCCAAGTATTTGGGTATTATTTTGTATCCTAGCTATGCTAAAATGCTCCAACTAGTTTATATGGGAGAAAGCTTGTGTTTGGTTTTATAGCTGGTGACGTGCACCTTCAATTAAATCAGCAGATTGCTGCAATCAAAATGGTTGTGGCCCCATTGCTATTCTTAATTACTGTCCCTAAAATAATATATAGCTAAGCAAAATAATGAAATTGATGCATAGTTATGTTTCAGACACTAAAATGTGTTGACTCGCTTCATTCGTTACTTATACCAAGCAACAGGATTTGGTTTTCAGGTTTCCTGACTTTAGCCCAGGCTTTTACTTTACATCAGTTATTTACATTGTGAAAGAACAGTTTCATACCATGGGCACAAACAGAAGCTAACATTCCAAACTGTCATGCTCCTTGAGCCCTCAGTCGGCACCCTACTTAATTGCCAAGTTCCATGAAAATATGGAAGACAGTATTATGCAAGCATAATGCTTTAAAGAAGTAATATAATATTTTCACCCAAAGAAGGTTTAGGGTACAGCTCTTCCTCTTTCAGGTTCCTCTCACTGGGGTATAGTTTTTTTTGGGATAGCACTAGCAAATGGGGAGCGTAAAGGCATATTATGGCTGCATGATCTTGTAGATATAGATTGCAATCAAAACAAATTAAGATAATTTGGTACTTTGAAAACACATTGGAATTTGCCTGATACTGAGGCATGGAGTTATATGAGATTGACCCATGCAACCATAACCTCTGATTATCTGAAATATATCCAAAGCACATTTTTCCCTTTGGGATTAATGCTAAATTGAAATTATGACAACAAGATAATCAGTTACTTAAAGCATCAATGATATATAAAATTGTCCTTCTCCCTTACAGAGATAAATCATACACCGAGTTTCATAAATTTTATATTAACTCATTAGCACCTGTGTGGTGTGGAATGTCACAACTCTATCAGTCTGCACACCTTTTACATTCCAAGGCATTTTCTGAAAATTAAACTTAAAAAATATAATACAAACAAATGCAAATATTTTGGAAACAATAAAATCTATCAAAACTATGCAAATAGTAGTGTTACCAGTAAGAAGTAGTGTAGTGCATTCATATTGTTTTCCATAAATACTGTACTATATTGTAATATACACGAGTACCAGATTGTATTTTTTCTAAATTTTTACCAACGTTTTGTATCTTGAAAGCTGTACAACCTAGACATATATTGTTAGAACATTTTTGTTAACCAGATTTAAGCTTTCACATGACAACAAGAACTTCATGTATAAGTGCATGTTTATTGAGATATTTACAGAAATATGAAAACTTATCCATAATTGTATAATTAGCAAAACAAATAATACAGGCTATAGCTGAAAATGTGTAACTTACAGTGCAAATACCAAAGACAATTTTCTTCAACAACATCTAAGGTTTTACCAAATGTCATGCAACAGTTCTTAAGTCCTGTGTTTTTTGAAGTATTAAGTACATCTGGAATATTGCTTATTTCCATAATTACTAGTGAACAACTTGCAATATTTCCACTATAGTATTATATATATCAGTACTGACAGTGAATTATCGTGTCTCCCACATGAGTCTATGTTTACTCATGGAAGGTTCTTTCCTCGAACCTCAGATGAGTGAATATAAGACCACGAACATTCATTAATCGAATGTTCACTTCAGTGAAAGTGTGAGATGGGGAAAGTAACTAGTTGACCAACATTTCCCCATCTTACACACCATAGTATTTCAAAGCCACACAGGTGAGGAGGTGCACCCCACACACCCTCCAATGCAGCGTGCTTCACCCCCACATGTACCCTAACTGTATATACCAACTTCAAGACCATACTATAGTGGGGAAAAGGGCAAGTAGTTGGCCAACATCAGGAAATTTGCTCTTTTTCCCACTGTAGTATGACCTCAGAGTTGGTATATATAGTTAGGGGGTGTTTGCATCATAGCCCCCCAAATGAGGTGGGTCTGAAATATTATAGTCTGTGAGACAGAGAAATGATGGCCAACTAGTTACTTTCCCTGTCTCAAACTTTCACTGAAGTGAACATTTGATTAATGAACATTCGAGATCTAGTGCTCGCTCATCTGAGGTTCGAGGAAAGAACCTTCCATGAGTAAACATAGACCCCTCCCACACACACCTCAATAACATGTATGTCTCTCAGTTATGAAAATATGAACATAAATATACAAATATTAAGATTCAAAATAAAGATTAATTTCTCCACTGCAGGGAATCCTAGACAAACAGTCATGGTATTATTTTATTAATAACTCCTTAAACTTTTTAATAACAACTATTATTAGCTGGTAAGTCACTTAGCTAAAGACGCCATACCATAAAAAGTTCTGGACACCATAAGGAGGTATGAGTGTGAACTGGAAGTATACAAAACTGGCATTATAGGCTTGAGTGATCAGTCCTAATGTGTCTCAGAAAAGCATATAAGATTTTAAAATATCTATATTATAGTTAAGCATTTTCTTTACTTTTATGAGAAATTGATATACTGGGCTTTCAAAGTTTATTGAATGCCTGAGTCCAATCTGCAACAGGGAAATGCCTGAAAATATAAGGGAGTTAGAGGAATAATGATAATACTGAAACATTTCCATAAATTCTAAAGTATACAACAAAGCAATGTCCAAAGCTTCCAGGATGAGAAGCATACCTCTCAATTTTTTCACTAAAGAACTCTAGACAAAGACAAAATTAATTGGGGGGGGTCCAAAATCAGGGGCACTTTTAAATGTTCCTCTAATTTGCTTGAATTGTTAATGCAACAACAAGTTTTTCAGGATAAAAAATAGTATGCTTACCTCTGATGAGAAAGTTGTGGGTTCTATTCCCACTCCAGGTGATGTTCATTTTTAAATTGCTGATAATGCAGTGCAGCATCAAGGGGTGCTGTGCTCCTGAGTGTGCCATCCTTCAGATGAGACCTTAAACTGAGATCCCATCTGCTTGATGCCCTGGCCTAGTGGTAAAAATACCACCTCAAGTTTTCCCTTAAAAAAGGTTATTAGTCTAATCGGACTAACCCAGACAATAAACAATAGAGAAATAATTAAATAAATCAATTAATAAAACAAAAAGTATGAAGCACTAATATCTGGTATTACTGACTGCTTGTAATAATCAGTGATTTACCAAATATAAAATATTTTATGAGGAATACAACAAAAATATGAATCAAAATCAGGGACATCCTGCAAAATTCTGGAGAGTTGAGAGGTATGACGAGAAGCAATGTAAAAGTGAACATTATTAGAAGAAAAAGTAAGCAAGCAATTCCATATTGACTGTTTTACCTCAAATCAGACAAAGCAATAACACTCTCCCAGAAACAAATCCATCAATATAATGGCAATTGTACCATTGGACTAATGCTATTGGGAGATTTAAACGTCCAATGGAATCAGTATAATATAGAGAACTCAGAATTACATTTATAGTATTTTCTCTTCTGACAACTCATCATATGTATTACCTGCTTGACCCTAAAACAGGAAGCAAGCACACTTGTATACTTATAAATCGCCATCATAATTGCTTACTCTGAAATGCTTACAAACTACCTTAGCAATCATCAGTTCTCTACCATCTACACCAAGCACTATCCAACTAAGAATTTTTTTAAAAATTGCATATTATAATGACTGTTCTCTCAACAAAAAAATACAGGACATAGACGCAGAAAAATCTCTTACTATACTCAAGTCTATTCTGTTAGGTCTTCTGTATAAAAATACGTCTCTAGACAAGACTAAAAGGCAGCTCTGTTCATCAAATTTTGGTTGAAAGAACCAGATCTTTGGCTGAACAAAAAGCAATTAACAACCCAGTTACTGCAGAAATACAGAACAGACATGTAAAATCTGTAAAACAACTTAAAAACAAACAACTTGAGTAACCGCAGTGAGTTCTGGAATTCCCCATATAAAGTACTAGGAAAGTAAAAAAAAAAAAAAAGCAATGTCATTTGGACATACCTTTCAATACATTTGCATACTACTTTGAATCACTAGTCAAACAATTTAGTTCCAGTCATGCAGGTAACATAAATTCAGTGAGAAATCCCCAGCTCTGCTTATAGTCTGTCAATAAGCCATAGGATAGCTTCTAACAATGCTTTTTCAAAGGTCATATCTCAATCTCAATTACTGCCTTCCTCCATTCTACCTGAAGCAATTGTCTGCATCGTTAAGGATAATAAAAAAACAGAAACCTAAATTAAGTTTTTTTCATGTCAATGTAAAAAAATGCTAAGGTCATTCAAGGGAAGTGAAATTCAGAAGGTTAAGAATTACTGTCATACTGGTATACTGAATCCCTGTCCAAAATACTGGAACACATTGTTGGTAATCAACTAACAACTTTCTTGTCTAATATTAGCCTAACTATATGTATACAATATGGCTTCGGAACACTGGCCAGCACAAAAACAGCTTTTTTAAAAATACAGCAATGTACCAGCTGCAGTATTGGCCTGTCTATAGCTGCCTCATTCCTTGATTCTTCTAAGAAATTTTATAATGTAAAACAAAAAAACAAAAAAAACCCCCAAAAAATATATAGTTGTTTTCTTGCCTTTCTAGGCTAGTATAGTCCAGTTTTCAGGTTAATGCTGAATTCAGGGTTGTGTTACAAGTTTCTGTGTTTGCCCATACCTTACTTGGATAGAAGGAAGTTTTTCTGTTCACTTTGAGAGAGGGAGCTTTGAGCAGCCCCTCTGTCCCTGGAGGAGTGGTTTCAGCCCAGAAATTAGAAGTTTATTGGCCATGTTGGGCTAATTTCTATCTCTTTCATTTCCCTGCTATAAAACCCACATTTGTGAGGTTTTTGCACTAGTATGCAGCTCAGCAAGCTCCTGCCTGGTGCCCTGCAGAGTTCTACAGCAGCAGAGAGACAAAAGAGAGACTTTGGAGTGATTAACTATCATTATTCTGCATTTTCTTACTTACTGCCTTTAGCTAATTCCGCCTAAAATGCTGATTTTCTTAAGTTTCTGTGATTTTAAAAAGCTTGTTTCAGCTACATATTGTACTTATTTTACTGCCTGCACTTTAACAAAATTATGTTTGTGTTTAAATTACCTGTTTAACTGTTGTAGGTTACACACTCAAGTGTGATAGCCATTTCTGATCATTTAAAGTGTTTTTTTTATTGTATCTGCTTTATTTTCTGAAAAAAAAATGTGTTTTCCCGCCTTTCTGAGCTAGTATAATCCAGTTTTCAGGTTAGTGCTGAATTCAGGGCTGTGTTACAAGTTTCTGTGTTTGCCCATACCTTACTTGGATACATGGAAGTTTTTCTGTTCACTGTGAGAGAGGGAGCTTTGAGCAGCCTATCTGTCCCTGAGGAGGGGTTTCAGCCCAGAAATTAGTAGTTTATTGGCCATTTTGGGCTAATTTCTATCTCTTTCATTCCCCTGCTATAAAACCCAGATTTGCATGGCGCACTGGGCAGCACCAGTTAGCTAGGGTATAACTATTCCCGCCTCCACAAAGTGTACTCTTCAATTTTTCCCTTGGAACTAGACAAACTTTCAACTTGAGCACTCAAACCGTTCACTTCTCATCCCGGCACTTGCTCAAAACTCATAGCAAGCACTAATAAACCTTAGCACTAGACCCCCCCCCTATACTGTAGAGAAGTACTTACCAGCCAATCAGTAAAACAGTTCACTGTACCTATCCAGGCATGTCCAAAGGGCAGTTTCAGGTGTATCTCTCTGGTCCAACTGGTGAATCTGGGCATTTTGAGGCAATGGTACAATTGCCTCATGTACACAGACAACCCTCTCCTCCTTCCACCAAACACTAATACATGTGAGAGATGCAATTATACAGCTAAACTGGAAGCTAGCACAAACCATAAAACACATACTTCACAAAGCCAGTGTGCCATGCAATCACAGCCCTTAAGACAAAATAACATACCCAACACACTAGTAATAGGTGACTCTATAGTCAGGCACACTGACGTCCCACTCACTAGGCTGAACAAGAAAGTTACTGATATTTGCCTGTCAAGTGCCAGGATCCGCCACATAAGACAAGCACTCAGGTCACTCCAGAACAAGTACAAATATGACTCTGTCATTGTCCATGTTGGTGTGAATGACCTGAGCCATACCTCCCTGGACTACATGAAAAGAGACATGGAGGAGCTCTCTGATCATGTAGCCCAGACCAGTATGACCCTGATCCTGAGTAGCATCCTGCCCTCACAAAGAATGATACCATGGCAGAGAGAAAAAAATTATCAATTTCAACAATTGGCTAAGCTTCTGGTGTCGTTCAAAGGGGATCCAGTGTCTGTCAGCCTGGGATGACATGCTTGACAAGCCACACTGCTTTGCTAGAGATGGCTTGCACCTTTCACCCTTAGGCTTTCGAATACTGGCCAAGGCTCTTGCCACCCTCATAGTGCCTTTTTTAGGCAAGGCTCAAAAGACAAACCCACTGCCATAAATAGCACAAGTAACAAAAAACTGAGGGTAATGTTACTCAATGCCAAAAGTCTAAACCTCAAAATGCATGCACTCGAGGCACTCCTCAGTATGGAGAAAATTGATATATGTGCAGTAACAGAAACCTGGTTTAAGGCTCCAGAGAGTACAGAGAGTACCCCAGCACTACCAGGCTACAACTCATCCCATACATTTTGGCCACAAAACCAGGACTGAAATACAAAAGGTGGGGGAGTATCCATATTCATCAAGGATACCCACACCTCCAGGTTAGTGGCACAGCACAATGCTTCAGAGATCATCCACGTGCAACTAACAATGAGCAAAACTGCTATTCAAATGATAGCTTGCTACAGATCAACCACCATGTCCCAGGACCCCCACTCCACATTCATGGAAACACTGGGAAACATAAAGGTCCTACCAAACACCCTTATATTGGGTGATTTCAATTAACCAAACATTAGCTGGGAGAATTACTCAAGTACAAACTCCCTTGCCCAACATTTCCTAGAATTTATAAACTCAAATGCCCTGGATCAACTGGTCAACACCCCCACCAGAGGTGACAACATATTGGACCTGGTCATCATCAACATGGGTGACCAGTGTTCCACACCGGAGGTCAACCTCTCACTGGTTAGATCTGACCATAAACTAATCACTCTGGATATCCACATTCCGCCACCACCCAGGGTCAAAGAAACCACTGTGAAAAACTTTTCAAAAGCAAACTTCATGTTACTTAAGACCGAGGTGGGAAGTTTCAAAGCCCCCATGCTAAAGGATAATGCTGTCCAAGCTGCAAAATTCTTTACTAATGCACTTTACGGGCACCTACAAGAATGCATGGATTGTGCTATCCCAAACAAAACCAAGACTTACTCCTCCAAGAAAAGGAAACCATTCTAGTGGACCCCTGCCATAAACAAGCTATACAATAGTAGGAGAAAACTAGTACAGAAAAGAGTAAAATCCCAAGAAGGGAAGACATCCCTGATCAGTATCAGAAAGAAATTATGTTCCCTCATAAAATCATCCAAGGCTAGTTTCGAAAGATAAATTGCTATGGATTCCAAAGATAACTACAAGGCAATCTTTAGCTATGTCAAGAATCTAAGTGGCAATTCTCAGACCTGCTCAGAGTTAGTACAGAATGGCACAAAATACACTGAACTGACTGATGTAGCCAACATCCTGGCAGAAGGGTTCAGTGCAAACTTCACCCCCCTCTCACCCCCAAAAGGGCCCATAACAATACCAGAAGAATGTAGTGTTCCTGAAATCACAGACACACAGGTTAAAACAGCCCTCTCCAAAGCCAAAACACAGCATCAATGGGACCGGACAGTATCCCAGGCTGTGTCCTACACGAGCTCAAAGATGAACTAACCCCTCACCTGAACACACTGTTTAAACTCAGTCTCTCCACAGGCTATGCACCCACAGAGTGGTGCACAGCAACGGTTATTCTGCTCCACAAAGGTTAATGGACCCCGGGAACTATCACCCTATAAGCCTGACTAGCTTGGTCTGCAAAGCTATGGAGTGCATCATCATGGATCTCATTAACAGAGACATTGGGAACCTCCAAACACTGGACCTTACCCAGTTCGGCTTTGTTAAGGGCAGATCATGTCTCCTAAACCTGGTGGACTTCTTTGAGACAGTTACTAAGGCTATAGATGAGGGAAAGGTAGTCCACACAGCCTACCTAGACCTTGCAAAGGCCTTCTACTCCATTCCCCACTCAGGTATTATAGACAAGCTCACCCCTATGTCACAAGATGGGCTGCCAACTGACTCACGGACAGAACCCACATGGTAAGAGTTGCGGGAGCTAGGTCGAACTCTAAACCGATTACAAGTGACGTTCCCCAGGGCTCAGTCTTAGGACCCCTCCTGTTCAACATATACTTCTCAGAGGTACAGGCAAGCACAGGAGGAATATGGCTGACCAAGTTCACAGACGACTGCAAACTAGGGGCTATAATTGACTCTCCCGCTGACACAGACATCCTCCAAAAGGGTCTCACCGAGACAAATACCTGGTGTCAAAACCATGGCCTCAAGCTAAATGCCAAAAAGTGTATAGTCATCCCCTTTGGAAAAAACAAAGTACCCACAAACTACCACATAGGTGGTAGCCCCCTAAATATGGAAGATGTAATAAGGGATCTGGGGACCCAAGTAGATAGTAGCCTCTCCTTTGATAATCACATTGCCAAAGTGGTTAGAAAATCCTTCTATGTGGCTCACCTAATCACAAAAGGATTTGCATCCAGATTGAAAGAGGTCATTGAGCCTCTGTACACATCACTCATCAGACCCATCATAGAGTACAATGCCCCATTTGGGAAGTATCTTACAAGACACCTGCAACAACTGGAAAAACCACAGAAGTACCTCACCAAGAGGATCACTGGCCTCAAGCAGATGCCCTATGCAGCTTGACTGAAGAAATTCCAGCTGTACTCGATTGCATACCACCTACTCAGAGGTGATCTCTGCCTGACATACAAGGTCATGTCCAACCCAGAATTGATGGACATGCTCCACCTAAAGAAAACCATATCCCCTCGAGCCACACGGTCCAGGGATCTAAACCTCACCACAACAATAAATAGGACATGCTGGAGGGATAGATTCCTGTCCCAGAGACTTCCCATGCTCTGGAACAAGATTCCAATCTACATTAGGCAGAGCTCCTCGCTAACCCTCTTCAAGATAAACCTTGACGAGTGGATGGGAAACAGAAAGTTTACCCCAGGGATCACTTCAATGGCTTTGCTGGATAGAGGCACAGGGAACTAATCTAAGGGGGCGGGGAAAGCCAACACATTCCGGCTAGGCTTATAAATGCCTTCGGGCAGATAGCCTAGTACCTACTTATGAACCTATGAACCTATGAACCAACTGTTTATCCATTCTGTTGACAGACTGAAAACCCTAGGCTACAATTAGACAGCCCTAGCCTAATTCAAGCATTAATTCCTTGGCATAGCACAAATGGTCAGCTATCAAAACATACTTACCTCCTTCACCACTAACACTGGACTGCCACATCATTCAGTGTTACGGCTGCTTCTTTTTACCATTTTCACAACCAATATGCATAAACACACAAAATCACTGCAATTTGTTATGCATACAACTCTATACTTGTCTATAGAGAAAGCAGTTGTCAAAAGCTGTTAAACTGAATTACAAACATCTCTTAATAAACTCATATCTTGATTAATCAAAACAATCTAACTGTTAAGGAGAAGAAAGCAAAAATAACTCTCTTTAGTCACCAAACTCAAAACCAAACTTAGCTTCAACAAATGTTAAGCAAACAAGAAAAGAAAGTGACAATGTATCATAATGAAAATGACTAGGAACAACAATTAACTTATACTTTGAGAAACATAGTCAAGTCAAACCACAATGAATGTTATACACAAAATACAAGTGATGCTTTTTGAAATAGGGCCCAGTCACCTCACTACTAAAAAGAAATGTCTGAAAGTATGTAACTTCCCAATAACAATATGTAGCCATATAGCTACTGCAAAAAAGCAACATAAACAAATATTTATCAATAACAACTTCTTAGAGAAAAAATTAAATTATCTTAACTCGATGTTAGATAACAAACTTAAATAAACTTAGTTCATATTTAGTCACACATTACTTTTTGGCACAACATGCTCAAACCTCAAAACAAATGTCTTGGTACACCCTTTCCAGGGAACTAAGTTAATAAAATCAATTTTTCTTAAAATTAAACAAACCCCAAAAGAAACTACTCTTAATAGAGTCTGAGCATCTTCCTAACAACCATCTACTTCCACATTTAAGAGCAATGTAAAGTAATGCATCTTATAAAATGTAATGTAAAAATAAACTTACACCTCAAATACCCATAGCTACTGCAAAATCGATTAATTCACATTACTGTTTCTTTATGCCAAAATACCTGCCTCTGCAGTTCTCTACAATCCATATCACTTAAGTGTTATCATTGTCATCATGAAGTTAACCACTTTACCTATAAAACCTTAGTATGTTTTTGAAATATTCAAGTGTTGTTCATTCATGCATGAGTCTAGTGTTTCAGATGGAAATGGAAATGCTTGTTTTAAGGATATACACATATATATATATATATATATATATATATATATATATATATATGTGTGTGTGTGTGTGTGTGTGTGTGTGTATATATATATATATATATATATATATATATATATGTGTGTGTGTGTGTGTGTGTGTGTGTGTGTGTGTGTGTGTGTGTGTGTGTATATATATATATATATATATATATATATATATATATATATATATATATTATATGTAAAGGAAGTTACTAGTTTGCATCTAAATAGAAAAAACTTGATATTAATGTATATCAAGCATGCATGATGATACCTGCTGTATAAAATGTAATTATATTAATGAAATGTCTTATCTACCAAATAGTATTCTTCTTTACTAAATCATAAGGGGCACATCTGCAGGTAGGCAAAACCCTAGTAGGGCTATCCTGTTAACAAAACATAAATACATTTAAAACCATCACATGAAGGAGAATTAAGGGTCTTTTGCAGCACTACATAGGTTCATAGGTTCATAGCTTTATAGGTAAGTAATAGGCAATCAGTCTGCAGACCATTTCAAGCCTAGCCAAAAAACCCTGCTCAAAATTTCCTTCTAGCCTCAAGGAGGGCAAAATAAGATAGAGCATGGGAGAATTTGCAGCGCCTACCAAATTATCTAGGTTTACCTTGAAGGTGGCTAGGCTGCTACTCTACTTGACATGTAGTTGATGTTTGTTCCAGCGGAAAGGGATACGTTGGGATATGAATCTATCACTACAATGTGCCTTATTTATCTGCTGATGAAGGTTTAGTTTCTTTCACTGACGATTTGATGTACCATTAGTTCTGCCAAGAAATATATGATCAAAATAAGGTTGGATCTTTCTTGGCATGAAAGGCTAGACACAGAGTGCAAGGAGGACTCTAAGAGACTATGTACAGAAAAAGAGCTGCCAGTCTCTCCTGATAACTAAGATTTTTGAGGCCACTGATTAGTTTAGTTATGAATCTCTAAGGTTTGTCAAGCTGTATGATTTGTTTAGATAAATACACACCAAAGGGTGCATTATATTCAATATTAGCATTGTGATTTCACACAAACAGGTTTTGCATTTCAGCTCCAGGATGAGATGCTTTCTGTGTGGAATCTTTATGTTTTCCCTCTGTCTACATGGATTTTCTTCACATATTCAGGCTTATTCTCACATCCAAAAGAGATGTGGTAGGTGGACTGTCCACTGTAAATTGTTTGTAGCTATGTGTGTGGTATGTGTGTATGTGAAACAGAAGATAGGCCTGGCAAGACACCTCCATTCTGTACATACCTAGTACACTTGGTGGATGGTGTTAGCTGTTCATGGAGTCACAATAAGAGCTGGATGCAACTTGAGAGTATTGGATGGATTGGATAGCAGCAGATGGCTAAAAAAGATGAGCCAACCCATTAAGCACACTCACTCTAACTTGCATTTGTCCCTAAAATTAGTGGTACAGTTTGAAAATCCATTTTCACTCAAGGAAATTGACATCATTATCAGATATCCATACAGGTAAAAAGCACAGGGAAAGATGGTCTTTCCATGATTTTTACAAATTATCAGTACACGCTTCACAAACTTATCCAGTCTGATAGTCCACTCCTTTCTTTTGTTTTTCCTAGTAACTTACCTTATCCACTTCATCTCTGCAGACCTTTCCTCTCCCTCTTTCTCTTTCCTCCCTACTCATCTAAGTTACATTCTTCTTATAATCTACTTCTCTCCATCCTTCTTCCTGCTAGAAACTATAATATGGACACCATCTCTCTTACTAAGACATCTGTCAATTTCCCCTCACTGTCTCTGATCATATAATTTCTTATATCTCTTTAACATAACTTAGTATAATTGTCTCAGGTCTCATTTATCATGTACTACTCTGTGTAACAAATATGACTATTGAGTTTTTCCTCACATATTTTCTCCAGCTCATGTTGTTTTTCATTATACTTTACTAGAAAATATATGTCTGATGCATTATTCTCATTACATTTTTTCACTCGTATGATTTGTAGTGTTACATGATACTTTGTGATTTAAAATGTCTGCACTTGATGTTTTGCAGTGTAATATGAACCTTTGTGATTTGAAATGTCTGTACTTGATTTTTGAAAGATTGCAATTGTGGAGCATTTCTCCCAGGGCCTCTACTGAAAATGGACCCTTTCTGGCCTAGTCGGATTTTCAAGGTAAACAAATGTCTAATAAATAAAGAAACAGTAGATATAACAGCTCAGTTTTACTAGTGTTTTATAGTGAGTTAGTTGACAGATGCATTTTCTTATATGATACAATTTCTAAAATAGCATAGGCTGTTGCATCTTTTGATCTTATATCCTAGAAATGTCTTTTCCACTGGTGAAAACTTATGGACCTATTATACTCATCACTGCAAATATAAAAATCATGGTAAAGGTAATAGCTATGAGGCTACTGACAACGATTCATTAATTTATTCATTCATTAAAACAAAATCCTCTAAAATGATGTGGACAATGTTTAACCACTCAGAATAGATTTTTCATCACACAGTGGACTACTACACATAACAGCAGATCATCAGAATGAACTTATTGCAACATTTTGACCATCCAAACTTGAATCACATGGGGAATGCAAAAGGAAGCACAAAGTACTTTCTTCAAGGTCAACACAAATGTTAAGAGTTAATGGTTGACATTAGTGGCTGAATCATGCAGATGACTATAACCATGCTGCATTATTAACTTCCAAGAGGACACCGAGATCCTCCATTAGGTCCTCTACCTATCCTGTCAGACATATTATGCATTTGCAAGCCCAATGGTAGCACAAAAACACATTCAGGGGATCTCATCCACTTTTGTATCATAAGCAGGACATGCTGGAGGGATAGATATGTATCTCTCTAAATACTGTTCTTATAGGGCAATCTTCCACTCCACATAAAGCAAAGTACTTCTCTTACTGTACCAAAAGAAATTTGGATAACTGGATGAGAAATAGCACCCTGGCTTAAAACCTATGCTCCTCATGGTAAGGAGCAGTAAGTAAATGCCCCAACATAACCTTCTTCTGTCACCTCTGTGTTACTCATACTCAAAATATATGGGCTAAAAAACTACCACAGGAATGAGAGGTTAAGCTTCTTAAGATTTTCATAGTTCAATAGCCTTGTAAGTAGCTATGAACTTATAAGTGGACACAACCCTTGCAGTGTAAATAAATGGACCAAATGACATTCAGCAATGGCTCTGAGACCCCATACTGTTGTAGAATTTCCCAAAAGGATTGCCGGGTAAACAGTCATATGCCTTCAACAGGTCAGTACCAGCCATAGAAGCAAACTGCTGTAATACAAGTATTATGTATGCAAGGACAATGAGATGATCCATTGTGCCACAGCTAGAACAGACTTTACATTGTTTCCCCTGAATCAGAGATTTACTACCAGGCAGACTTTTTTGCAGCAGTTTTTTTTTGTAGGCTTACCCAAAGAGGGTTAGGAGCATGACACCTCTATAACCCGAACAAATACTCTTGCCTACCTTTGCTTAAACAGATAAACTACCCTACTTTTACAGTACAGAAGTATGATCCCCACATTCCAAACAACAATGAAAATGTACATTATCCATGACATAAAAACAATATCCAGTATCTTCAGTATTTCCAAACACCCCTTCTCATCCCTGTGCTTGCTACCTTGTGACTATAGAAATGTTTAATTGATGCAGTGATCTTAACTATAGAAATGGACACAATCCCAATGTCAGTTGTTCCTCAAGTATAGGCTGAGTTCAGGAGTTCCTCAAAGAATAACCTCCATCTGTTGACAATCCTTATTTAAGGTCAGAATTACTTTACACTTAAAGAAAAATGCCTAAAATTCTGCCTCCCCAATCCCGAGTCAACAGCTGGCTTAACATGGCCTTGTTTAGACCATCGGAAAGCCATTATTCTGATGTAACACAGCATGTAAATGCAGTGCCTTAGAGGTTACAGATGCAGAAGGTAGTGGGTTCAAGGCCCCAGGAGTTGAGTATTGTCTCTTTCATTCTTAACTGTGGTGTGTTAGTCTATTGGTATGATTCTTATTTAGGATGTAAGAAGTTCCTATGTTCAGATCTTCAACCAGTCCTACATTTACTGTCCTGCAGTTAATGCTAAATATTAATGCTCTGAATAATTAATGAGTTGCTTCCTGTATCTTAAGGAAGAGGGTTTGAGTCTGGCAGTTGGTGCAGAGAATTAAGACTATGAATTGCTAATGAGCTACTTCCTGTGCTACAGGATTTGATTCCCCCAGCCTTCATTTGCTTACTCTGAGATCTTGAGCACATTGGGCTAGGATCTTCAAATCATCTCCCAGACTCCATGCTTAGTAACTACCTATGAACGTGGCCTCAGCAAACCATCTAAAAGATGAGTCTTTGTTACAGCTACTGATGCATCTGCTGCCTTATTGGCTTCTCATTACCTATAAATCATATCTGGAGATCCTACTGATGTCATTGCATGGACTGCTTCTTTTTTTAGCTTAATAGATCACTTCATTGCTTGCATTATCAACAGATCCTTAGGTTACCTTCATGAGAAGCAGTGATCACCATTTGACCATTCCTCCTGGTCACTGCCTCAGCCAATGGGGTCTTGAAGAGAATCCATTCAGACTTCCTATGCTTAACCTCCCTGGGAATAAAAAAGAGGTTCTTCCAGAGGTCAAGTTGTATTCATTCCATTAAGAACCTTCTGTTAGGTGTATACAAGATATCCTCATTACACACTTAGGTTTTCTGCATGTAGAGTGCCTGACCTAACTCACCATCAAATGGTAATCAGTTGACTGCTAAGCACCTCTCTTGACCCAACTGTCCATAGTGTGTGGACTAAGATCTGATGAAACAACTACAACATTAGTCATTGACCTTTGGCACGAGGTGCTCTGGTGCTATATACACTTATCAGCTGTCTTGTATTCAATGATGGCATTTCTTAAGTACAGTCCTTATTAGCATAGAAGTCCAATAACAAGTCATTATTTAGCTTCATATGAAGCAAACCAAGCCTTACAGTCAGGCTACTTCAGGTATGCCCACCATTCCCCATATGAGAGATGAAGTCTTCCAGTAGAATTACAGAGTTACAAAGTGCCCCCTGTCAATGTCCACTGCCACAATCTCCAGGAAAGCCTACTACTCTGAATTGTTATGTGCATATATACAAACAGCAAACAATTTTTCATTTCTCAGCTTGCCATCTAATTGAGATGAACATCTTATTTTAAGGCACAAACACAGACTGTATGATACTCAGTCAGTGATATGAAAGTATTTCCATGCCTACCCAATGCCAGGAATAAAAGTCCACTCATTCCCAGTCAAGAAGTTTAGTTACAGAACCGTACTGTATGCAAAAGGAAGAGCACCCCTTGTATGGCTTGCTCAAATTCTTTCAGGAGCTCCAACTCCTCTATCAGTGAGGTGGCATCCCATTCTCATGAGCCAATTTCCATTACCTTATTATGTTCCACCTCATTTGGTCCCATGTTCTGCCTGTCAGTTTTATTCTAAAACCCCAAACTTTTCTTTTGAGGGTGGTGAACCCACCTGTATGATTCTAGAAACTTTTTCAGGCTGATCCCATCTGGCCTACATGGATAACCCAGCCACCAGGAGCTTACCTGGCATCACCACCCTAGGCATGGCTTCAGGGTTATGTCCTGATATTGCTTTTAAGGGTGAGGTTCTGTTATAATTATTGAGTACTCCTGGGGTCACAATTTTTGATCATTTTTTGTCTTGTTCTTTAGACCAGTTTGTAAAGGGTGACTTACCACAAGCATGAGCTCCAGACAGCATTTCTCAAAAGATTGCACATGTATATAAGCCTCTCCACCATAATAAGTTCTGAGTAACAGAAGTAGGGTTGCCAGCTTTTCAAATGTCCAAAGTGGGACATTTTTGTAGAAATGTACAATTTTGCAGGACAGACATACCCATGGCCAGTGCAAAAGACAGAACTTCTCTGTTTTTCCCCAAATAAAAACTTATTCTTGCAGCATTTGAGCTGCTTATGGTATTTCATATAATATTTAGGTGTTTCAGATACAAAATAACTGTTTTATGCAGCTATTAAAGAAAACTTAGCAAATATTTTTTGTCTTAAAATCTCAGGACATTTGCCATTTTTAAGATTTTTTCGCAGGACAAAAGTAGGACTTTCCCTCTGAAAGAGGGACAGGTAGTAACCTTACCCAGAAGATGAGCAATAAGAATTACATAGGCATGAAAACTTTATGATAGGGTAATGTTTGAAGGGTCCCACTCTTAATTGTTTAGAACTGATGAATTTTATTTTATTTTATTTTTATTTTATTTTTTGAAACTTATAACATGGGCAGTCCTCACCTTAGAAGATGTTGACATTTGTACAGTCACTGAGACCTGGGTAAGACTGCAGAGAGCACCGCAGCTTTACCAGGTTACATATCTTTCCACACATTCAGACCACAATCTGAAGACATGGGAACTAAAGGATGTGATGTATCAATATTCATTAAAGATAAATACACCTCTAGACTGGTTAAACAACATGATTCCCTTGAATTACTTCATTACTTTGGGTGCAATTGACTGTAGGTAAGACCTCTCTTCAGGTCATTGCCAGCTATAGAACCCCCTCCATGAATCAGAACATCCACTCAGCCTACTTGGATCTACTTGAATCAGTCAAGATACAACCAAACACCCTGGTTTTCAGTGACTTTAATTACCCATCCATTGACTGGGTAAATTATACATGTTCTAATTAATTTGGCCAAAGGTTCCCGGACTTCAATAACTCCAATTCCCTAGACCAGCTGGTTGATGCACCCACAAGGGGTCAAACATCCTGGATATGATATTCACCAACACGGGTGACTGCCGCACCATTCCCAATGTGTGGCCATCCCAGGTGAGATCTAACCACAAATCAGTGTCGCTAGAAGTAACTATAACACAAGACCTCCCCATAGCAACAACTAGACTAAAAAACTTCTCCAAGGCCAATTGCAACCTCTTATGTGTGAGCATAAATAGCTTCATGGCCCCTCTCCCCACTGATGGAACAGACACCTATGCTGGGTAATAAACCAATGCTTTATACAAGCACCTGTACAATTGTATTGACTCTGCCATACCTGATAGAACCAAAACAAGATCTTCAAGGAAAAAATAAACCTGCTGGTGAACAACTGCCATTAATAGGTTATACAACAGGAGAAAGAAATTGCTGTATAAGAGTAGGAAGGAACAGTCTCAAAACTGGAAACACTCCCTCCTCAACTTAAACAAGTAAATAAGACTCCTAGTGAAGTCCTCCAAAGCTAATTATGAATCCAAATTAGCTTGCCTAACTAAGGATAACCACAAGATGTTCTTTAGTTACAGCCATAACCTCAAAGGTAAGGCCCAGATTTGCCCTGAAATCATACTTAATGGTATTACATATACAGAACCTGTGGATATAGCAAACCTGCTGGCTCACATGTTCAGTGAAAACTTCACTCCCCTGTCCCTACCACATATACCCCAAAACATCTCTAATACTTATCCCCCACCTAGTATCTCCGAGGACCAGGTCTTAAACAGCCTCTGCAAGGCCAAAAACACAGCCTCTGCAGGACCAGGCAACATCGCGGGCTGTTTTCTACTTGAGTTAAAACAGGAATTAGCATCAGCATTGGGCACGCTTTTTAATCACAGCCTAAGGATTGGCTTCATCCCAGTGAAATGGAAAACAGCTACTGTCATCCTTTTGCACAAAGGAGGTGCATCCATGAACCCCGGGAACTATAGACCCATTAGCCAGATCAGCCTTATCTGCAAATCATCATGGACCTTATTAACAAAGATATAGGAAATCTCCAAATGCTCAACCCCACCTAGTTTGGCTTTGTCAAGGGGAGATCATACCTGTTAAACTTGGTGGACTTCTTCAAGACAGTCACCAATGCCCTAGATGAGGGCAAATCTGTACATACAGCCTACTTATACTTATACTTATACTTAGCCAAGGCCTTTGACACAATCCCCCACTCAGGCATCATTGATAAACTCACCCAGCTGGGTATCAACCCAAATATTAACAGGTGAATTGCAAACTGGCTCACTGATAGAACTCATATGGTCAAAATAGGGGACTCCACCTCCTCCAGAAGACCCATAACCAGTGGTGTTCCACAGGGATTGATTCTGGGACCCCTACTGTTCAGAAGCTACTTCTCCGAAGTACAAGCAAAAACTAAAGGACTGTGTCTGACAAAGTTTGCTGATGACTGCAAATTGGGAGTGATCATTGAAAACCCCAAGCAATGTAAACATCCTGCAAGAAGGTCTTATGCAGACTAATGACTGGTGCCAAAGTCATGGTCTTAAACTTAATGCAAAAAAATGCATTATCATCCCCTTCGGCAAGGGAGTTGTTCCTGCAAACTATCACATCAATAGCAATACCCTAAGCAAACAGTCAGTGGTGAGAGATCTGGGCACACAGGTCGACAGCAACCTTAATTTCAATCACCATGTCTCCACAGTGGTAAGAAGGGCATTTTATATTGCTCATCTCATAAGTAAGGGCATTGCCTCCAGAAAAAAAGAGGTTATAACCCACCTGTACTCTTCCCCCATCAGGCCAATAATAGAATACAATGCTCCCTTTGGTAGGTTCCTTTCCAAATGCCTGCAGCTATTGGAGATACCATAAAGGTTCCTTACATAGAAAATTCAGGGTCTTCAAAATCTGTCTTACTTTACTCTGTGTCATACAGACTGCACAGAGGAGACCCTTGCCGTTCATATAAAGTAATCTCTGACCCAGCTTTAATGGAAATGCTGCACATTTGAAAGCCAAATGGCACACAGGCACTCTCTCAAAGGACCTTAACCTTTGTATGTGACATCAACAGAACTTGTGGAGAGACAGATTTGCCTCACAGAGGTTGCCTCATCTTTGTTTAACATGATTAGGAAGCTTGTTCCAAAGTCCCTCATTGGCCCTATTTAAGCATAATTTGGAGTAATTGACGATTGGATGGGTAACCGGAAATTCACCCAGGGTGTTCTACCTGTATCCCTCTTGGACAGGGGCAATAGGTGCTGATTTTAGTGTCTGTTTGAACCAGACACCCTTGGGAACACAAGTGGAACTTGGCTAGGCTTGTAAGGGCCCTGGGGCCATTAGCCTTGTAACCTCCTATGAGCCTATGAATAACATTTCTATATTAGACAGTAGCTATATCCATGGTAATTTGTGATAATTTTATTTAGTATTTCTGCTTCTAATGCATCTGCTGCTACAATGGAGAAATCTATATCTTAAAAAGTTAAGTCAACTTCCAAACATTTGTGGAACTGTAAATATCCTGCAGCTAAAAATATTTTTATATCAATCAAAATACTCGAGCAGTTAAAGGGTTGTCCAGTTTGATCAAGTACTAACTGATACTCTGTACAGATAAGAACCACTCATCAAGTTTAGTCTAAAAAAGAGCAAAAGCTTATGTAAAACTAGGGTTATTATTCAGGAAATGCATTAAAATGAGGAAAAATCATTGAAAACCTTCGAAAATATAATGAACAGTCTTTTCCGGAAGTACACCTCTCAAAAAAAAAAAAAAAAACAGTTTAATAACCATTTCCCAAATAAACATAGCAGAAAACTATAACTGATCTCATTGGTGTCATCAGTGCGATCTAGCATGCTCGCCAAATAAACAATTTATAACCTTTTTTAGAAAATATCACATGACCTAAAAGGTCAACATTTTTAAATCCACCTGATAACTTAATATTCTTAAATATAAAACATCAAATACTCCTTTCCAAATATAAATTAACAAGATAGTGAACTGTAAATTTTATATATATATATATATATATATATATATATATATATATATATATATATATATATATATATATACACTACCAAAAAACAGGTGCTCGGTGAAATGTGTGCTCGGACTGAATACACACCACGCTCCCCAACGTCCAGCACCAACCAGCATGCAAACACCCAAAATGAGTGTATAACATATTAATAAAAATAAAAAGAACTCCATACAGGAACATGGCTTTGTGCCACCATAAGTTTAATGTCCGGTTCACAATGAAACAATGATAAAAAGTACACAATGCACAAACCTAGGTTTCGCCCCCTGGCGTCATCAGTGTGTATTGCAAGTAGGGAACAGTGACATATTTATACCCCTTTCAATCAGCATGAATTAAAGACACTGTTGTACTTAACAAATGCAGTTAAAATATTTTTAAGACACAAAAACTATACCACATACTACAGTAAAAACTGTAGGTACCATAATGCATATAACTACCTAAATACATTGTTGATTCAACTAACACACAAACTTACACATTATGCCCTAAATAGCATTACCAATGGTCATTTAGACCTGGTTTAAATAAAGCTCCTAAATACACAATCCATTTCCTTTCTTTTTCTGTTAATATCCTATGTTTACCGATCAACGTTAAATTATCCCCTACTACCTGATCGATACCCAGAAAGATAAAGTGTGCTCCTACATGCATTTGAGTGTGTTTGTACAGGGTACTCTTTTACAATTAATATTGCTTATATGTAATGCTATTCTCTGTCGAAAAGATAAAGAAGTCTGCCCCACAGAGGTCGTGTTGAACAACAGCCCGCATAGCATTTTAAGACATGCTGACAACAATATGGACAATATGTAAAGACATTACTGCTATATTTGCTTGTACGACTAGCACAAAAAAGTATGTTTGATATAAATGTTTTTTTCTTAACAACAGTAAAGTGTATGCATATGTGAGGTATTAACATTTATGGTTACCAAATGAATGCTGTATGGGCTTGGTGAAGTGCATTTAACTTTGGAATGACTTCAAAGGGCCTCATTTATTTGTTTTCTATGGCAGAGATGAATATCGGCTGTGGGTAGTAAGGCCATTGATGCTACAAGCTTTATACCATCAAATAAATGATGGTGAAGAGGTAGTGGCTTTTGCTAGTTGGACAACGATTATGCTTTCACGACTTTATTTTTAGGTGGCTTATTGTAGCACCCTAATTAACTATTTTTTTTTACAGGTCGTGTTGAACACCAGCCCACATAGCATTTTATAACATGCTGATAAGAATATGGACAATATGTAAAGACATTACGGCTGTATTCGCTTGTATGACCAGTATAAAAAAGTATGTTTGATACAAATGTCTTCGTCTTAACAACAGTAAAATGTATGCATATATGAGGTATTAGCATAATACACTGGATACAGCCTTGTTTAAAAAGATCATTTATGGTTCTAGCAATAAGATGTTATATTTGCAAGTATAATAGAGGTTAATATTCATACCTCTCAGACAGTACCTTGTATTTCATCCTATTTATATTAGTTGATAATAGCCCTATTCTTTATTTTTAGAATAAATTTGGTAACATCTATATAAAAGTTTAGTATGGTGTGCTATTATTAATATACAGCATTAAGTTTGATTAATAGGGGACAAATAGATGAAGCTTAATAGCAGGTAATAGTGCAGTATTATTCAGATCAATATTTATATCCAGTAATACACATTCATTATATCATTTGGTTGTTTAATTTTTTGTTTAATTTGTTCATAGCTATTTTAGCTCCTATTTAAAGCCCTGGCAACACTTAATGAATGTATAATAGAAGCTTGAACATTAGTATGCAAACCTGGTTTCCCACTAGTGAGGGCATATGTTTATCTAGCTGGTGTTAAGTGAGCACTGTAAGCTAGTATTGATGCTACACATACATTTATAAATGAAATAGTGAGCTTTTTTTGGCTAATGCACTGGAGCAGTCTCAATGTCTATTAATAAAGCAATAAAGATACCATTTATAGTTGTTTAATTTTTTTATAAGTTTCATTTGGAGTTTGATTGGACATAGTGCACACTAACCTGTGTTCTATCTCAGGAGCAAGTATAAGGAAAATTAAGATATTTAAGGATGGCAGAAGCTCAAGATTTAAAAACTTTTTGGATACATTGGCTACTAATAATGATGATTTGACAACTTTTAATGTGGGAAGAGGGACTGAAGCATTAATAAAAGGTCATGAAAGAACCAATTTGGAGACACAGTTTACCCGGTTAACTGATATTACCAAAAAGGTCAGAGCCAATGTAAGGCATACAAAATTGCTAAAAGCATATGTTACAGCCAATATAGCTCCCCGAGGCCTTAGGTTCTATTTAGAGCCTGGTATTGGGGCTGATAATGAACATTTTCTTAGCAAATGGAGATAAGTTCAGTCTACAGCTTCTAGTATGTTTATTAGATTATTAATTGAGTACTATGAGGAGCAACATACAGAGATGGTTGCAAAGTTGAATAAAGCCTATGAAGACACAGTTAAATATAGCCAAGAACAAACATATAACAAAAAATATACACAGTATGTAAATGAGGTTCAAAAAATGGAGAAGGAATTATCAGATAGGAAACTCAAAACATTTCAGAGAGATTCCAAGGACTATGCCAATAATTTGGCTTACACTTGGAAGAAAGTTAAAAGGTCAGTAAGATTTACTAAAGGTAAATATAAGGGACAAGTGAGACCTAATAGGAAAAGACCGAAATCTATCCTCAGTAGAAGAAGTACTGACAACTCTAGTATATCTGACGTGACTTCAGGGTATTCAAATACCGATACAGAACTGGAGGGGGCAGAACCCACAGTTTTGAGTTCCCCAACACCAAAAAGGGTAAGGGGCCGTTTAGGAGAAGGGGCAGGAAACATGCTGGTTCAAGAAATGGAAGAAATGTTCAGCAAAATGGTCAACAACAGGTAGATAACACCATCGATATCCAGAATATTGATAATAATTTGGTGGTAAACCTGAATGACCATGCATTTTCAGATTTGGAATATCAAGTGTTAAACAAAGGCCTCAGCTTTGTGCCTGATGGTTATGTGTCCCATTTTGAAGTGGTGAAAGACGTTAAGGCTTTTTGTCGGAAACTGAATTTAAAATATTATTATTCTCATAGGCCTCAGTTCAGAGATACACAGGATAGATTTACATTCAGGAAATCTGAGTTTCAGCCCGTACCATGGAGCAGTAAAAATATTTTAGGAACAAGTGTTACAAGATTTACAATTGAATCAGGGTAAGGTGTTCAGTCATTTTAAGGATAATATGACTAGGGAAGAAAAACAAGTTTTGCAAAATTTGAGTAACAATGATAGCTTGGGTATCACTACGGCGGACAAAGGTGGCGCCATAGTGGTTTGGGGCAAAGAAGCCTATGAAACAGAAATTCAATGACATTTGACTGATGTAACATCTTACTGCCATCTTCTTATAGATCTGATAGTGGGATTTAAAATAGAAATTGACCAGTTTTTGGAAAGAGCTAGAGTGGTGGATATTATTATGAAAGAACTACAACAACAACTGACAGTAGATGATCCTTCTCCACAATATTTCTATTTAGTTCCCAAGATCCATAAGTCTATTTCCCCTGTACCAGGAAGACCCACTGTAGCTGGCAGAGACTCATTGACTGAACCTCTATCAGTTTATCTGGAGTTAAAACTGAAATCATTATTAACTTATGTGTCGGCTAGGATTAAGGATATGAACCAGTTTCTACAGCTAATGGATGATCTTTGTATTCCTAGCCATGCGTATATGGGCACATTAGATGTACAGGCTTTATACACAAGTATTCCTCATCACAGAGAAATAGCTGCCATACAATACTGGTTTCAGGTTTCAGATTATTACCCAAATGAAGAACAAGAATTTTTACTGCAACTTTTGGGTTTGGTGTTAGAACATAATTTCTTTAGATATGGTTCGGAATGGTACCTGCAGATTAAGGGTACAGCTATGGGAGCAACTTTTGCTCCCATATATGCGGACCTGTTTATGGGGTTTATGGAGGTACAAATGATTTATCAACAGAAGGAATTTACACCAGAATTATTGATGTGGAAAAGGTATTTGGACGACTGCTGGGTAATATGGCAGGGTACTGTGTATAGGTGGCAACAGTTCGTCAATTTTTTTAATCAAAATCAATATGGTATTTTCTTCAGTGGTAAATTGGAAGGGAAAAGTATTGAATTTTTAGATGCTATGGTTACTAAGGCTAATGATGGCGTGGTACACACCAGCCTATATAGGAAGCCTTTTACCAAGAATTCATTAATGAGGGCAGATAGCAACCATCCACAGCACATTATCAATAATATTCCCCAAGCGCAATTCAAAAGACTTAAGCATATATGCAGTCAATCTGATGATTTTCAGACACAGGCCGAACAGATGAGGTCTAGATTTTTGGCAAGGGGCTATAAAGTTAGGCAAATTGATAGAGTCCTAAGTATGGTGGACTCCGGTACTAGAGAACAATTACTAATGGGGGTCAAAAGGCCACAGGTTGAAGGGAACCAAATCATCAGGTTCATGACTAAGTTTGGAAGCAATAGCTTCAAAATAAAAGACATAATACAAAGACATTGGCACATATTGAAGACCGATAGGTTTTTGGATACATTAATAGACTCACGGTGTTCCTTTGGTTATAGGAGAGGGAAGACCATAGGTGGAAGTTTAGCTAATTTTAAGAAGAGTCACAAAACAGTTAGAGACAACCAAGCCAGCAAAATAATGGGCAGTAAATATTGTGGACATTGTGTTCACTGTAAGGTTGTCTAAAAAACCAAATCATTTATGTCTATAAATACACCCAAGGTATACAATATTAGACACTTGATTACATGTAGTAGCGAATGGGTGATTTATATGGCGGTGTGCCAATGTGGAGCTTTTTATGTGGGGCAGACCTATTTATCTTTTCGACAGAGAATAGCATTACATATAAGTGATATTAATTGTAAAAGAGTACGGAGTGCCATGTACAAACACACTCAAATGCATGTAGGAGCACACTTTATCTTTCTGGGTATCGATCAGGTAGTAGGGGATAATTTAACGTTGATCGGTAAACATAGGATATTAACAGAAAAAGAAAGGAAATGGATTGTGTATTTAGGAGCTTTATTTAAACCAGGTCTAAATGACCATTGGTAATGCTATTTAGGGCATAATGTGTAAGTTTGTGTGTTAGTTGAATCAACAATGTATTTAGGTAGTTATATGCATTATGGTACCTACAGTTTTTACTGTAGTATGTGGTATAGTTTTTGTGTCTTAAAAATATCATAACTGCATTTGTTAAGTACAATAGTGTCTTTAATTCATGCTGATTGAAAGGGGTATAAATATGTCACTGTTCCCTACTTGCAATACACACTGATGACGCCAGGGGGCGAAACCTAGGTTTGTGTATTGTGTATTTTTTGTCATTGTTTCATTAAACTTATGGCAGCACAAAGCCATGCTCCTGAATGGAGTTCTTTTTATTTTTATTAATATGTTATACACTTCCTTCGTTGAAGATTGAACGTCGAGCTGGCACCTCGGCATTCATGAAAATCTACTGCCAATCATTAGCGGACTGGAGTTCCGCTGTGGCGACCCCTAACTGGGAAAAAGCCGAAAGACAAACAACAACAATATGTTATACACTCATTTTGGGTGTTTGTATGCTGGTTGGTGCTGGACATTGGGGAGCGTGGTGTATATATATATATATATATATATATATATATATATATATATATATATATATATATATATAGACAGATAGATAGATAGATCACATTATTTCCTATAATTCCATTGTCATCTAGTAGAGAAAACTAGTAATTACAACTAGAGCAAACTCCATTAATTAATATACTGGGCTTAAATGAAATTAAATATAATAAAAATATTTAATTAGAAATATTCATTCAAACCTGGTTTATAAATAGCACCAAGATTAATAATCCATGTTTTCTTTTTTATCTACCATTTCATGCTTTGTGCTATAGAAAGATCCCCAACAACAATAGAATCAGTTCCAGTAAAGACAAATGTGAATTAGCATGTTCTAACTTATGTTTACACAGTACACTTCTACTATCCCTTTTATACTTTAAATACTCAAATGTACAACGAGACATTGTTTTCAAGGTTTTGATGTCTGACCATCATACAAAGCACCGCAATGGCATACTGCCATATAAATTATCCATTCTGAGCTACAAGTAGACAATTGTCTAATAGGATGCATTTTACACATATTAATGGGTGTAAAATGTTTTGTTTTAGAAAGAACTTAGCAATAAACACAATTACCACAAATAGTACAACCATATGGATTATTAGTCATTGAAATACCAGTCTACTAAAAGGATATCATATTTTACATTGTGTGTGTGTGTGTGTGTGTGTGTGTGTGTGTGTGTGTGTGTATGTTTTCATAAATCACACTACTTATCAGATATTATACATGTAATGAAGTGTGCATTCAGTACTGAATTCTGGAGATAAACTCTCAGCAAATAATTGATTTCCTAGCTTGGAAGATCTCAGGAAGCAGTTGGCTTCCTGCTGCTCGGGATTAAATGAGTTAAGGAAATATATCCATTATTTCTGACCAAATCAATTGCTACCTATTTTGAGACAAGACAGTATGGCATAACAAGTAGGATGCCATTCTTTAACAGCTCCAGGAAAATGCTGAAAAGAGAATGGGCTACAATTTGAAAAAGCTGTGGTACTATAATTATTCTTTATATAGTCATGGAAAAACATGGCTTGTGTGCTATAAAGTGCATAGGATCTTGTCTTATCATTTATACTTTCCTAATGTCAGACTTCATGACCACAGTTTTGCATAATGGATTACTACTGGCATGGCTTTTAGGCTGATTCACCAGCAGTAATTCAAAGTTGTTTTGGCTTTTCTTTTTCTTCTCTGGTTGTACAACCACTAAGTTATTATATATAAAAAAGGGGCTGTGGTGGGATGCATGTGTGCTCTTCCCTCCACAAAAATATGTTTTTTGTTTAGTTCACTCTATTGACGCTTTAACTGGCTTGTTACATCTAGTTGAAGCTTGAACTGAAAATACTATACAAATGATAGGTGCACCTAAAAACTGTACAAATACATTTGACATGCACTCAGCTAGATGCTGATAGTGTATGAACTAGCAGTGGGCTGTGTCCAGGAAAAGTAGGTTATGCTTATTAAAATGAAACTTTATTTTCATGAGTTGAAATTCCAGGAATAACAGTCATGATTCTTAAGTGTAATTTTCAGTCATTACTATAATTCTGATATTTTCTGCAACTACATGCAAGAAAATTTTAACTGGTTTCTTATTTAAAAACAATAAAACAAAAATGCTTTATAAGTAGTAAATGAAGTATGTAATGTACATTTTAATGAAAAAGTTTTGTAGACAAAAATCATGAAATGTTGTTTTCCAGAGAATACAGTTTCTGTTACTTTTTTGTGCTGCCCACATCTGTTTCACAGAAAATGTAATCTCTATACCTCTGAGCTAGTCCTATTGAGTGACCCAAAATAATGCAAGCTACCCCCGGATAAAGTGAATACATCAATGCTTTCAGTAAAGTTTTACTTGATATAAAAATGGAGGTCCCCACCACCACTCAGCAAAATCATACTGATCTTATTATCTCATGTCAAACACATATTTCATAAAACAAAAAAGACAATGGCAAAGACAAAAGTACCTAGTACCTAACATATTAAATTTATTGTTGTAAGCCCTTTCGTTAAATCCCATGACAAAACTTCATCAGACAAATTAAAAAAACATTACAAGTAGTTTAAAGAATCTAAAAATGGTCATGTCTTGATCAAATAAATCACATTCTACACATAGTCATCTGACCAAAAGCCAATGCTTGTAAAACAATGTGAATTAAAAATTGTGATAAACATATATAATAATAGATCTAAATATAAATATAAAAACTAAAACAATACAGTCTAACAAAAGAAACATGTCATCTTACTCTTTAGTAATATTCACCCCAACGTATTAAAAATACATAAAAAATATATAAAGCCCCAGTCACCCACGGACTTTTTCTTCCCATATTCCTTCTTTGAATGAATGGTTTAAACCCCCAACAGAGTTTTCTACTATTATAGTGAGTAACACAGAAGCTCAGGGTGCATCCAACACAAAACACAACATCTCTAATAATTTAGAGATTTTGAACTATAAATCCTTGAAGCTCAAAAAACTCCAGTTGGAAATATTGTATTTTAAAGAATGCATTAGGCATCAACAGGTGCCTAAAGGACTAAGAACCTGGCGTTACCCTACAGGTCTAATAACTAATTCCCCCTTTCATTTGGAATTAATCAAGCTGTTTGACAAGCAGGGCTTGGAGCTAATGGAAATGTTTGTGAAACATTATCAACTCATGTTGGATGATTTGGCCAGCGAAATCAATATTTTGATTATATCAGTTATATCAAGAAGGACAGTGACTTTCAGCATTACAAATTCAATTATGCTCGTGTGTTTTCCAGTATTGATAGCCACATTAATAAGCTTAGATCCACTAAGCTCAAGAAAATTGAAAGTGACCTTCGAGATTATGCAGAAGGGGTAGCTTACCCCAGTCCACCTATTTCACAGCAATGGAATACTCCAAGGGAATCCTCAACAGCTGACAGTGACTCAATGAATGTGATCAATGACCCTGTCACTGATGACCCCACCTCAGTTGTGCATGATTACACAGCAGCAGTCAGGAATCCAACTGTAGAGATGGTGGATGGTCCCCGACACAGTGAATGGCTGCAAAATCAGAACATTTTCACTACCAACCTCACAGTTACAGATGGCTCAGGGTCGATGCAATCAGAACAGGAGGAACAACAATCCAGGGAGGAATCATCGTTATCGTGGCCAATGAATGGGATGACCGATTTGTTTTTTTTTTGAGAAAAGATGTTTTACCTAACCAGCTTGAAGGTGAGACTGAATTGTCCACTATTATTAAAAATACAGAAGGCGATTTTAATATTTTAACTTATTCCGCATTTCAGCTGGACGCTAGTTTGTCAGATACGCTTGCTAAAGGGTTGACGTTTGTGCCACATCATCGGGGAGATTTAGCTAAAACACTAATAGATTTGAAATTATTTACACATAAATTGAACTTTGGTTTCCTTTTGAATGACCAGCCTTTTTATTCTAGTGTTTTTCGGGTGGCTAGTGTTTACAACCCACCGTTAATTCCAGTTTTATCATTATTTGAGCAGATATGTTAATTAGACATGAGAAATGTGTTTACTAGTAATAATAATAAAAACCATTTGTGTTTCAAAAATTTTGGAAGAGAGAATTGAGATGCTTTGGAATTTCTCATACCTAGTGGTATTTGAATTATGAAACCCAATTAGGGTGGAGGGCTTGTGTTCACGGACTTCGAGGAATATAGTAAAAATATGTTGGACATGTTGGAATCTGATAGCTATGAACTGGTTTCCTTGAATGAGATGAATAGGGCTTACCATAGAATTAAGATTTATCTTAACGATTTATTTATTGAAGCCCAGATCACTATTGAGCTGTTCAACTATTTTTCCATGCCAGCCCCCCAGGTTCCTGTAATATTTGGAATTCCCCAAATACATAAAGACCTGTTCAACCCACCATTATGACCTATCGTAAATGGTAGGAATTCCATAACATACCCCTTGGCTAAGTATGTGGATAATTTCTTAAAGAAATTTGTTGAGCTGGAACCACAGATTTGTAAGGACTCGTGGTCTTTTTTGGTGAATATTAACAATTTGAGTTATAGAGAAGACCTTAACTTTGTAATTATTGATGTCAAGGATCTTTATACCTCCATTCCCCACAAATTAGGAATTGAGTGGGTATGTACCATACTAAAAAGTAGAGATGTGTGTAATCAGGAGATATCTTTAACACAAGAACTATTAGATATAATTTTGGCGAATAATTTTTTTCTGTTCGAAGGAAAGTATTTCCTACAAAATAAGGGGAGGCTATGGGGTCCCCTTGTGGTGCCAGCTTTGCCAATCTGGTTATGTCCTAGTGGGGAGTTTGTATTTAATAACTATTTATTTTCTAGTTGGATTGAATATTATACGCAATTTTTGGATAACACTTTTATTCTATACCAGGGTGAACAAGAACAGGCCCAAGAACTCCTTTGTTATTTCAACCAGACTACCCAATTCTTGTTTTTTTCATCCAGCTTTGGGAATGATTCTATTTCCTACTTGGATGTAGAACTTAGCAAGGACAGGGTTAACAAGGGGTACACTACTAGAATGTTTAGGAAGGAGACATACTCCAACACATTTTTACATTTTTCAAGTGCCCACCCATTACAACAGAAAAAATCAGTAGTTAAAGGACAGTTAGTAAGAGCAGCAAGAATGGTTTCTAAGAAAGATTATTTTCTTTCTGAATGTGACCTGTTAATTAGTATGTTCTTGAAAAGAGGTTATCGACTGATTTTTTGAATGAGTTGGCACAGGAAATTATTGTGAAGAGAATGTCAGGCCATGTTAAGGCAATATTACATGATCTAAGTTACCCAACAGAATGCACAGGCTACACACATGACCCATGTTACTCCATGGAACAGAATGAGCAGGGGCAAGTGAGCCCAACTGAGGAGTCTAGTTTTCAGAATTTCCCATTGTTTATTACCCCTTTCAGTATGGATGCATTTAATATAAAACAGATTATAATAAAAAATTGGAGTGTAATTACTTCTGATGAGCATTTTTGTACTTATGGAGGATGGACACCTAAATTTATTTTTAAGAGAGGCCAAAATTTGAACAGTATTTTAGAATTTAAGAAAAAGGGTACCCCTAGAATTAAGGGCATGTATAAATGTGAAGCATGCCCCTTATTGCAGATATATTGAAGTTGGTAACTTATTTACGATTCATGACCACACATATGAGACCAAGGGTAGATTTAATTGTAATTCGAATAGCGTGGTCTACTTAGCCAAATGTCAGTCTTGCCCCTGTTTTTACATAAGGAAGACTGACTGAAAAATGAAGTATTGTATCTATGAACTCCTATACAGTATAAGAAAAGTCAGAATGGAGAATGCATTGCCTAAACACATATTGACAAACTCGGGTCATTCATTTTAATTTAGGGTTTTCGATCAAGTGGAGCATGAAGTGAGAGGGGGCCCTACATCTTTGAGACTTAAACAACAAGAGTTATATTAGCAACTTAGATCCCATGCATATAGCTACCTGGATTTGAATGATGTCTATTCCATAGTATGTACACTATGAAAAAACAAAAAGTAAGGCAGAAAACACCAAGCCGAGACATACGACAAATGTCTATTTAAATAATAAAAACAAGAAAGATAAAAGTGCACAATAAGCGCTTTCAGGCAAACATGCCCTTCATCAGACAAATGTTTATTAAAACAATAAAAACAAGAAAGATAAAAGTGCACAATAAGCACTTTCAGCCGAATGTTTACCTGAAAGTGCTTATTGTGCACTTTTATCTTTCTTATTTTTATTGTTTTAATAAACATTTGTCATAAGTCTCGGCTTGGTGTTTCCTGCCTTATTTTTGTTTTTTCCATATTGGCTGTTCTTGGCAGTGGAACTTTTGTGCACTTTTATCTTTCTTGTTTTTATTGTTTTAACTCTACTTGACACTCATTAGACCCATTATAGAGTACAACATCCCTTTTGGAATGTACCTCACAAGACATCTGCAGCAGCTGGAAAGGCCACAGAAGTACCTCACAAAGATGATTACTGGCCTCAAACAAATGCCCTACACTGACCATCTCAAAAAACTCCAGCTTTACTCCGTAGCTTATCACCTACTCTGAGGTGATCTCTGCCTAACATATAAAGCTATGTCAAACCCAGAGCTGTTGGACATGCTACACTTAAAGAAATCCCAATCCCTCCGAGCTACATGCTCGAGGGACCTAAACCTTGTCACCACAATAAACAGGACATGCTGGAGGGATAGATTCCTGTACCAGAGACTTCCCATACTCTGGAACAGGCTATCCATCTATGCCAAGCAAAGTTCTTCATTAGCACTCTTCAAAAAAAAGCTTGATGAGTGGATGGGAAATAAGAAATACACCCCGGGGAATCACTTCTGTGTCTTTGCTCGACAGTGGCACAGGAAGACAACTTTCTTGGGTGGCATAAAACAAGGAACCTTGTTGGCTAGGCTTACGTAGGCCCTTGGGCTGATAGCATAGTACCTACCTATGAACCTATGAACCTAAAGAGACATTTGTTTATTCGTATAGTATGTACACTGAAATTGAGAAGCTTGCCGAGATAATTGTTGTAAGGATTAACAAATGTTACATATATCCTAATGTTTTCAGTTTTTTTAAGTATTCTGAATTTTTTATATATATTTTTCATATATTTTTAATAAGTTGCGGCGAATATTACTAAAGACTAGGATGGCATGTTTCTTTTGTTAGACTGTATTGTTTTAGTTTTTAGTTTTTAGATTTAGATTTAGATCTATTACATATATGTTTATCACAATTTTTAATTCACATTTTTTTACAAGCATTGGCTTTTGGTCAGATGACTATGAATTGTATGTGATTTTTTTTGAACAACACGTGACCATTTTTAGAGTATTTAAACTACTTGTAATGTTTTTTAATTTGTCTGATGAAGTTTTGTCAAGGGACTTAACGAAAGCCCTTATAACAATAAATTTAATATTTTATGTACTAGGTACTTTTGTCTTTGCCATTGCCTTTTTTGTTTTATCAAACACATATTTCCCATTGATAACTGCTGGAATTATATTAATGCATAAATATATGTAAATATGTGGTTTAAAATTCAATAAATTCTATATGAAGTGTTTAAGATACCAACATAAGGCAACCAAAGTTTTTTCTAATCTAAGCATTTATAGTGCTAAACCTGCAAAGAAAACAAAACACCAATAACAAAGCAGTTGCTATAGATTTTTAGTTTCAATGGAAATAAAACTATATAACTCTCAGCCTTCTGTTTCCAAAATGTAGAATACTAACTAAAACAGGCAAAATGCGGAACACTTACTAACAACTAGGAAACTCACAGCATGGTTAAAAAGTTATTTCCTCATACTTGGAAAAGGTTTGCTTGATGTATTATTATGATTCTATATAATTTAATGTGGATATCTATTTTGAAAAAACACAATGTATGAGAGGCCCTTTCTGTGTGAAAGTGTGCAACATGGAATTTTTCACTCTGAAAATGGGGAATACTCTTAGAAGTATTGAATGAGAGAGGAAGTGAGGAATAGGAATGAATGGCTTTGCCAGTTCACCAGCTCCAGAAGGGAGAAAGGGGTTTCTGTTCATGATAACGATAAATCCAAGATGATAGGGATGTATCTTAGTCAAACAACAGAGTGCAGTTAAAACAATTGCATCTTAACAGTGGCCAAAGCTACCTGATGTCATGTGCGATGACACAGGTGACATCTGGTGTGCAGGTCCAGTGCATGTGTGTGTGTGTGTGTGTGTGTGTGTGTGTGTGTGTGTGTGTGTGTGTGTGTGTGTGTATGAGATGCTGCAACCTAGTCTATTCCAATTCCCCTTCCCAATATGCCATTAGCATGGTCTCATCCCCAGGGGATAGTACTGAGGACATTTAAGGATATATGGTACAACTGCCTGACTATTGGTCAGCTAGCAACATGCAAATGGACACAGGAAAAAATAAGCACTGCTTCTTATAATGAGGTATAGCAGAGCGGTATAACAATGCTGACAGCATATAGGTGCACCTCTCAAAAAGAAATATTCCCTAGTTTATCTGTAAGCAGCACCCTTCACCCTTCTAATACAATTCCATTCCTATTATCAAGTGCTGAATTAAATGTTTACTTTTCAGTTTAATTTTACTAACAACATCATTGTTCTTCCTCTAAACCTAGGTCTCTCAATTTTCCAAATCAGCAGACTGATATCCTGTCTTAGGACTGAAAACTTCCCATGTCAGTGTCCTGCATTTCCTTTCTCAAGAAAACCACAGTTGAAAAATCCAACAGCTTATGATTAACACAAAAAAAACAGAAAGAAATATAGGAAATAGCATTTCCAGGAATTGCAGCTTAAAAACTGCAGTCTTAATTACTAAAAATAAATTTCCAGAACTGCAGCATAAATATTGCACTCTTAATACATTGAATACATTTGTAGTAATACTAAGCTGGATAAAGTTGTAAAACACTGAACTCTCTTTAGTTTTTTTTTGTTTTTTTTACCATGAACAAGACAGAAAGAAGAAAAATTGACAGAGGAAGACAGCATAGCTCTCAAATGTCCAGATTTTTGCATTATGTCCAGATTTTTGCCTTTTATTTTTGGTCTGTTCCTCATAAAATGTGTGGTTTGCTGGCAAATCTTTGAGGAATAAGTCAATAAATAATTACAACTATTTGAGTTTCAGACTTCACACCCTTAAGAAAATGTATGCTAACACAAAACCTTTTATTCTAGTAACTTTCTAAGTTTTGTAAGACTGATATTTAAAATCTGTCCCTATATTTGCACCTTTGTCCCCCCATTATTTTTGGCTTTGTCCAGATTTCTTGTGCTGAGAGGTTGATAGGTATGGAAGACAGAAATGTTGAAAAAAAGGAACACAATTATTTTTATGTACTGAGAGATGCCAGAAAAATTCAAGAAAATCCAGGCATAACAAAGCAGAAACCAGAAAGTTTGATTCTGTTCAATTTTCTCCAAATATTTGTCAATATCATACATTGACTTCCATTTGCAATAGACTGCAGAGGTGTAGCAGGATGAATTTCTTTATGTATTTATTTTATTTATTTAAGTTTGTGTACCAGCGTAATATTTTCATTACAATAAACCATTTACAGGAACATTTTGGGAATACAGAGTGAGAACTTAATATAACATGTACCATATAAGGTATGGTTTAAAAATTAATTGGTTAAGCTAATAGAACTGGACTAATGCAGTATATATTATGCATAAATAATAAACACATTAATGTGTCATGATAGAGATTACTGTATTAATCAGCAGAGAAGACATGATGCTGTTGTCAGCATCAAACAGGACACATATGGTGATGGAAACATAAATGAAACTCATAAAACCTCTTCTCTGGATAATGTATCATCTAGCAACATTAATGTTACAGCATTGTTTTGCATCATTTATTGTATATTTATTACTAATATGTTAAGAAAACTTAACATACAGATACATTATTTTGCACAAAAGACTTACTGATGCTATATAATTGCATTTCATTTGCTTAATGGCAGAAGGAGGAAATAAACCAGTCTAGTCTACCCTTTCAAGTGCATTTAATATTTTATATTCTTTTCATTTCTGCCTTCCCCTTACTCCTTTTTACGTGCTCCATTCTGTCTTGAATATCTCTGGGATGCTCAGTATATCATCTATTTAGGTGCTCCATTCTACATGTCCAAAACTTTCTCTGTGAAAAGTAGTATATAGCATCGGAGATCAGGGGAACATTTAGTCTCTACAATCTGCTGCTTATGTCCCCCACTTCCTACTCTGTCCTTCCCATTCAGAATTACCTCTTCACATTTCCTGGACATGACCTTTTAAACAAATGTCATGCCACTTGATTCTTCCACTAAATCATACAAGCGTTTCTTGCAGCTTTTTGGCCTGATGCCATTTTCCTTATATGTGCTCTAAAACCGCATGCAGTACTTAGGATGTGCCCTGAGATTCAGCAAGCAGCCCTGCAGGAATAAGTTATTCCTGCATGGCAGGGATTGTTCCCATACAGAATGGCAGCGCGCCTTGCATATTCATGAAGGCACACTGCCTCTGCTGTTAAACGGACATGGAGCTGTGTATGAGTGCAGGGGGTGTGTATGAGAGCAGAGCTCTCACAATACACACACCCCTGCACTCCAGAATTGCCTTTTGGCAATTAAAATGAACAGGAATACTCATAACACCCCCAACCCGTCAGGAAAACAAAAGTGGTCAAAGGCAAAATGGACAAATGTCCCACCAGCCACCACAAAGCAAAAAGCTAATAAAAGTACAGGGTTTACAAAGCATTAGCAGGGCTATTCTGGAGGGTATAGCTAAACTAACACAAATAAACTTTTTTTTTTTTTATAAATGCGATAAAGTTTAAGCATAGCTGCACGGCTGTGCCCATTGCTTAGCTACGCTTATTCCAGCTTAAACAGCATAAGAAGTTAAATAGCAACAGACATCCAACATAAGCAGTATTGTAATAGTTTAGTGGTTAGAGCATGTGCTTTGTGAGCAGTTGTTCCCGGTTCGAACCCCCCTGTAACAATTCACATTTTAAATGTGACAGCAATGCATAAACTATTTTTTTTAATTACCTACTAAATAACATATTTGTTAACCGGCATACTACATTAGGTCCAGATGTGAGGTGCCAGTTTAATAAAGTTGTGAAATCCCAATATAAACACAAGTGCCCCATACAAGTGTAGTCACACATGAATAAATGTAAGGAAAGCACATTGGGGGATGTCAGGGACAATAAACAAATTTATAATATGTAATGAATGATGAATCAATGCCATACAGCAGATAGACCATAAAATGAAAAATAAGCAGTGCTAAGCATTGCACAGCTCTGCTTACCAGGGGTAAGCATTGTGTAAATATGACTGCTAAGCAATGAGTAGCCCAGCTAAATGGATTTGCCCATTGGTAATCAGTGCTGAACCTGCCCCTTTAAGCAATGCCAGCCTTAGCTAAGCAGGTATCCCCGTAGCTTAGCTTAGCTCAGCATATTCAAAACCATCCAATCATGGTAACGGGCAGGAAATCAGCTGTATTTAAACCCCACAGGCGGGAATACAGCTCATAACTGGTTGCAGCTTCCCACTGTAGGCAGAACAGCTGGAGTCGGAGAGGGATTGTGCTTCCATGCGCAGCGCTGGGGCATCCAGGAGTCCAAAGTCATGGTAGGACTTCTGGTAAAAGACCATGACAAGAGACTGCTGCAAGGCCAGTACCAAGGCTCCCAATATAAAGCAAAAGCCTGGGACAGTCTCGCCTGTGACATCACCAGTGCCACTGGTATCCCTCGGACTAGTGAGCAGGTCAGGCACCACTATGCTGACTTGAAACGGAGGAAGAGGGAGCTCTTGGACCAGTGGGTCCAAGAATCAAGGCAGAGGGGTGATGTCCCAGCAGTGTGTACGTACTCATACCAGTAACTGTTTAATAATGTCTAGCCTGTGTATATGATGGATAGGTATGGCTAAATATTTCTCTATTTCCCTTACAGCTGCAGCTGAGTGGGCTGTGAATCAGGAAGCCCATGTGAGTAGGCTGCAAAGGCTACATTGCGAGGCTGGTGGGTAACAATCCTGCTTGTAGTAGTCATACAAAAAATATAAAAGTAGTAGAAAGTCAGCTGCCAGTATAAAAACTGTTTTGTGTATGGGTTGTACTGAATAAAGCCGACAATATGACAGTAATAGTCCCATATAGGTTGTATTTAAATAAAATTGTAACTGCCTGGCAATAAAGCTCTAAATCCTGGACTGGTTGTGATTACTCTGGTATTGTATGGCATTTGTAGTGTTGCATTCTCTGAATAGTAATGTTGTATTAACCACTGTTACCCACACTGTGCTACATAATAAAAATGTCTAGGAATGTCTGTATAAGACTGTTGTAATTACAAGGTCAGACTGTACAACCAAGAAAGACTTAGACAGAAAACACTAAAGAGATAGACAGCAATATCCAAACAGCACACTCTTCTGAAACTGAAATTGTTATATTTTTATCAGACACAGCCATGGTTCAAATTCTGGGAGTGGTAGTAAGCTGTGTGCATAATCATACATCTCAACTGTACATATTTGTTCAGAATGTCCAGATAATTGGCTTATATTTTCTGCCTGTTACCCTGTTCCCCTGGCAAATCAGTGGGATGATCTCAGAATTTTATTCATCAAATAATGACATACGTCTGATTTTCAGACCTCAGAACCTTCAGAAAATGTATATGAAAACAAACCTGTCTCTCTAGCAACTCTCCAAGTTTATGAGAGCAATATTCAATATACGTCCCTATTTCTACCCCCATGATGTCAAGCTATGACCAGAGTGTGTGCATTAACAGATTGAGAGGTATGTGCATAATAATAACTCAGAATCTGGGAATATTTATTTATTTTTATTTATTTTACATTTGTTGACCGGGCTAGTCTAACTGGATATATGTCCATTTTCATTAGAGGCCCGGGGAAGAAAGCTCCAAACATGATCAGTAACAAAGTTAACAATATATAAAAGGACATGTATATAAAAGATGCAGTACAAAGGTAGCATTGGTTAAATGAAAAATATAGTAATAAAATTATGGACTATAGGCATTGTACTAAAGATTAACTAAATATAAAATAAGAAACACTTGTTCAAAACACAAAACAGAGTAAGATCATTGTAATTTTACTTTTAATATAAATAATGAGGAAAAAGGTAGGTTTGGAGGCTTAGGTTAGTGTAAGGGGAAAGGGATTTTAGCAGGAGGGGCAGAGGATTTCAGTCTGGGTTAGCACAAGGACAGAGCCACTGGGTTTTAAGATATTCTTTGATATGTTTTTTAATAGAGAAGTAGAAGCTAGGGTAGATAGTTCAGTAGGGAGCAGAGTCCAGTTTTTACCTGTAGTATTAGAGAAAAGAGAGTCACCAGCTTTGTTGTTAGATTTGATTGAGGATACCAGAAGTTTATTGGCAGAACGTAGTGTAGCTAGATTTTTATATGGTGAAATCAGATCAGTGAGGATAGGGGTATTATTGGGTTAGTGCAGGATCTTATGAGTAATAAGTAACTGTTTACTGAGTATATGGTTCTGTATTTCTAGCCATCCTAGTTGTCTGAGGTTAAGGCAGTGGTGAGTTTTAAAGGGAGAGCATGTGATGAATCTAGCTATGTTATTATAACAGTGAGAAAGTTTGGAGAGGTTGTTTTTTGATATGTTAGTATATATGGCAGAGGCGTAGAAGGGGGTAGAAATGAGGTGGGTTTGGGCAATGGTTTTCCTAGCTGAAGGGGTAAGGAATGGTTTAATTCTATAGAGAGTACCTAGATTTTTGTTAACAGACTTTATGGTGGAGTTAATATGGTCATCATAGTTAAGCCGATTGTCAATTGTAACTCCTAGTAGCCGGGTGGTAGTATCTGGGCTTATGTTGGTGGCATTGTTAGAGGTAATGGTAAAGAATGGATTGGGTGATTTATGAGTTGGAGTAAAAAGTAGGAGTTTTTTTGGGGGGGATTAAGGAGAAGGCAGTGTTGCATAAACCAGTTTTCAACATTTTGGAAAACAGTTTGGGTAAGTGACTGGAGGGAGGCTAGATTTTTAGCAGTACTGATTAAGGTTGAGTCATATGCATATTGAATGCAGGTGGCTTGGGGTGTGTTCAAGTGTAGATCATTGATAAATAAGGAAAAAAGAAGTTGACCTAAGATAGAGCCTTGTGGGACTCCAATATTTACGGGAAGTAATGATGATAGATTGTTATTCCAAAGTACTGCTTGTTGTCTATTTTGAAGGTAACTCCTAAACCATTGTAATGCTTGTGGATTAAGAGAATAGGAATTTAGTTTGTTTAGAAGTAAGTTATGGTTGACCATGTCAAAGGCTTTTGACAAGTCAATAAATAGTGCAGAGGAGAAGGAGTTATTATTCCGGTTTTTATTTATAGAGTCAGTGAAGGATAGAAGGGCAGTCGTAGTACTGTGGAATGGTCTAATGCCATGTTGGCAGTTTGCTAGTAGGTTATTTTGTAGTAGGTGGTTAAGCAGTTGTTTGTGAATACATTTTTCCATTATTTTAGATAATGGAGAGAGTAAGGCAATAGGTCGAACGTTAGAGAGCTCAGTAGAGGATCCACCTTTATGAAGAGGGATGATATGGGATACTTTACAGATGGTAGGAATTTTACCTTCAGAAATAGTTATATTAATAAGAATAGATATAGGGTAGCATATAGCTTTTGCGGCAATTTGTAGGTATTCTGATGGGAAATGGTCAGCTGATGGGGTACAAGGTTTCAGTTTTTAAGTAGCTTGTAGATAAGAGATGTACTAACAGGTTGTAGGTGAAAGGTAGGAGTCGAAGAATTGGAAGTATTTGGTAGGGAAGTAGAAGAGGGAGGTAAAGAATTGGCTAGGGTTTGTATGGCTTCTGTAAAGTAGCTGTTAAAGGCATCAGGGATTTGGTTGGAATTATTATGGTTGAAACCTGATGGGACAGGAGTAGTAGGGTGTCCTGGCTGAAGAAGTTTGTTTATCCCTGACCAAACTTTTTGTGGGGTATGTTCACTGGATTGTTGGAGGTGAAGGTAGTAGTCTTTTTTGTCCTTAAGAGTGTCTTTTTTGGTAGCATTTCTTAACTGTTTAAAGAGGAGGTGATCAGATGGACATTTGGTAGCTCTCCATGTGGCCCAGATTTTATTTCTGAGGAGCATTTTTTGCTTTGTTTGTTTAGTTAGCCATGGAGCAGTTACTGTTCTTATTCTCATAGAGTGATAAGGTGCATGGTAGTCCAGAATTTTAAGAAAGTTAGTGTTGAAGTAGGTAACAGCCTCATTAAGTTCAAGATGGGTTCGGGGTGACCAGTTACATGCTAGCAATTCATTTAGGAAGCTATCTGGGTTAAAGTTTTTTTTTGAGCGGGAAGTTTTGAGATTATGTGTGGAAACAGTCAGGTAGTGTTAACAAACATTCCCTCCACAGGTATATCAGGTAAGAGATGTAGAATTTAGCCATAAGACAGTTGAAGTATACACTTGCTTGCAAACATACCACTAGCTAAACCAAGGCCATAGGGTAGTGTAATAATACCTGTACCTTATTGATTAGAGCAATGATCATTAAAGTTGTGAGAACTACAATGAT